>NC_056735.1:1349479261-1349694261 GCF_019279795.1 Protopterus annectens | reverse complement strand
TACCACTACTAGTCTCTAATTGTTAATGAATCATGCTGCTCAAATTGACAATCGTAAGCTTAGTTCTTAATCTTAATAATATAAGCATCTGTAGTATCTGTAGGACTCTGTGCTCATGTAAAGAACACTTTGAATAAATTGCAAGATGTTCTTCGTGTTTCACTGTTGCAGTCATCACACTTGGGTTATCTGCCTGCAGGTAGCCCTCAGTCGGCCCGAATACCAGAGTCTTGGGATTTCTGCAATGGATGCTGTCACTTCTTCCATGACGTCAGGTCATCAGGGGAATAAAACATGCAGCCAATGCCATTGCATCAGCTATTCTTGCTGAGCAGAGTCCGCAGAAGAAGCAGTTCATAAGTACCGGTCGGCCACCTCCTGAAATTTTCTTTTTTCGAGTTTCAGACCTGAAGTCTTTTAAAAGATAAGTACCCCATTGGGGATCCTTTTTTCTTGCTCTAACCAATGTCAGAAAAAATTAATAATTGTCTTGCCTTTAGAAAGCAAATACCTCACAGAGATTTTCATTCTTACTCTGTCACCTGTTTAGGCCCAGACCACGACGTTCCTAGCTGTCGGTTTTGTGCCTTGTTCAACGCCCGAACTATTTGTCGTTGGGCTATTTTTGTCGTTAAACTCTCTCACTCTCGTTCTCCGTATTCTGAAATGGCTTCGATAAGCCATCCGACTACCTATCTTCTGAAAAAAATGTAAGGATAAAGACAGAGACAGACCGCATAGGTCCAAAAATGCCAACGATGCTTCCAGTAAGCTAGTCGCCAGTCTGCCGGTACTCAGTGAGGCACTTTCGCAGCCCCTGGTACCCGCTTCTACAGATTTGCAGGCCTCTACTGAGACCCATTTGGAGTCTGGTATGCAGCGAGATGCTTCTTCGACTATGGAACCTGCGGATGTCTCTAACTTGGATGGGTCCGGAGCCGCTGTGCAGGCACCGGCTTCTGAGGGTGTGTTCAGGCCTTCCGATGTTCATATTAAACCAACAACTTTGTTTCAAACCAAAAATACCGAATTTCTCAGACCCAGAGTTTGCACTACCCCTAGGAAACCGATGATCAAAGCGCATTCTCAGGCCCCCATGCCACAGAAACAAATGTTTAGAATGGCTGAAGACCTTATTTCATTAATTAGGGGAAGCCAGCCCTCCACTTCTAAAAGACCTAGAACTGATTTTCCTTCTGATTCTTCAGATCATGAGTCCGATGACTCTGACCCTTCTGATTTCCAGGACATACCTTTATCTACTTATGAGGATTCTGATGCAGAGGATTCCATTCCCTCTGCTTCCCCACCAGAGGATTTTTCTTTTGGTGAAACCCTGCATACCCTTAAAGAGCATTACCACTGGGAGTGCCAGGACTACCCACAGTCCAAAAAGAGACTCAGGGTGTTTTTAAACTTGCATCTGCACAGGCCTCTAGCTATCCCTCCTGTTCTGGAAATTGTAGATGATGTCTTCATGGAATCCAGCCTTAACCCTGATACTTTGCCTCCTGCTCCCAGGAAACCTGACAGGTACTACAGAGTACCTGACTCCCACAAATTCCTCTTTAGAAAATCCTGCTGCGGACCCAGAGACCATTTCCCAGGGACCTAAAGGCATTAAGGCTACTACAGCCAAAAACTCTACCCCTTTGCACAGGAATTCTAGGGCTTTAGACAGATGGGGTAAGGAGGAGTACACCTTTGCTACTCTTGCCATCAGGGCTTTAAATTGCCAGTTTCATATGTTAAAGTATCAGTAATATATTCTGGAGCTAATTAAACAGTAAATGATGTTGATTCCTGATTGTGCAGAGCATAAAGATTTACAAGAGTTAATACATTCTGCTAACAAGTTGGAAAACATACTTTGCAATGTGGTTTTGATGCCTTAGAAGCATCTTACAGGGCTGCTGTCACTGGGTCTGTTCTTAGAAGGCATGCTTGGCTTAAGGAACAAATCTTGCCAGACCATGTCAAAGCAAAATTACTAGATGCTGCATTAAACCAAGAACATCTGTTTGGCACTAAGGCAGAAGAAGTCCTCAGAAAGATGGAGGAAAAAGCTAAATCTATGCAAACTGTTAAAGATTTCCTACAGGTACAGCTACCTAGATTCAGTAGGTATTGGCCTTCTAAAAAACGGTCTTTTACAGTCCCTCCAAGACCTTCTCAGGCCAAACCCAGGGGCAGCAGACCACCAAGACTACAGTCTCAGGGTATGCACTGATCTAAACAATGGAGTGCTCCCACCTCAAAAACAGGGAGTAGTAAGCCACCATCCTGTGGTAAAATTTCACAATGATTTATCCCTAATTCTTTCAAGCCTTGCCCAAGTACTTTCACCCTTAGGAGGAAAACTAGCCCTGCATGCAAAAAAACTACACGTACATTACCCAGGACAGATGGGTCTTGAACATTGTATCCCAGGGATACAGATTCTACTTCCACTCACTGCCAACCCCAAGCGGATGGCCAGACATCCCCCCAAACCAGTGGGCAGAGGCCCAAAAGCAAGTACTTTCTCTTGTCAGTATCAAGGCCATTCAACCTGTGCAAGCAGAGCAAAGGGGACAAGGTCTTTACTGCAGACTGTTTCTGTTACCCAGAAAAGAAAACTCTTAGCACCCTATCCTGGATCTGTCTATTCTCAACACATTCCTGGTGTTTCCAAGATTCAGAATGCTTACTCTCTAACAGCCAAGGACTCCTAGCTAGCCACCCTAGACTTAAAAGAAGCTTATCTGCACATCCCATAAGGGAATCTTGCAGGAAGTATCTACGTTTCAGGGCAGGCTCTATGCACTGTCAGCACTCTGCACTTCCCTTTGGCTTATCTGCTGCGCCCAGGGTATTCACAAAATGCCTAGCTGCAGCCATTGTATATTGCAGGCAGAGAAAAATTCAGATTTACCCATACTTGGACGATTGCCTGATTCAGGCAGACAGTCAGGAATTGCTACTCCAGCTCCTGACATTTGTAAAGAGACGTCTAACTTCACAGGGGTATAACATCAACGAAAAAAAATCACATCTGGTACCCAGCCAAAAGATTGTATTCCTGGGTGCAAGCTTGAACACAACTTCCCAGATGGCATTCTTCACTCCAGAAAAACAAATTTATTTGACAAGCTACTTTAGTCTACTGGCCACCCAAACCCAGCTATCTGCAAGAAAAATACTGCAAGCCCTAGGGTTCATGGCCTCTTTCATTCTACGAATTCCATATGCAAGACTGCATATGAGGAAACTTCAGTCATACTTAAAAAGTCTCTGGTGTCAACATTCTCAGGACCTGGAAACAATGATTCCTCTCTTTCCTTTGGTGGGCAGAGGCCTACTTCCACAACAAGGGACTCCCTTTCACTCAACCCCCTGCCACCCAAACCCTAACAACAGATGCATCAGACTATGGATGGGTGACTCACATGGCAGGACAGTGCATTCAAGCCAAATGGAGCCCAAAGCAAATGCATCTGCATATCAGTCAAAAAGAAATGTTAGCTGTACAGAATGCTCTGACAATCTTCAAATGGCTTATTCTTCCAGGGTAGCTATTGATAAAGACAGACAACATCACAGTTATGTGGTACTTAAACAAGCAAGGGGGAACCAGTTCCTACCCACTCTGCAGGTTAGCCATGGCTCTGTGGACACAGCCTTGAGCAAACAAGTGCACCTGCAAGTTCATTTCCTGCCAGGCAAACTAAATTCACTGGCAGACGACTTAAGCAGAAATCTAATGTACCCACACGAGTGGAAACTGGAACCCAAATCATTCAAGCTTCTGATCCACAGGTGGAGGGCATCAGAGATGGACCTCTTTGCTTCCCCACAGAACTATCAGTTGAGCAAATATTGCACCAGAACTCCTCACAGCCAAGCATGGAAAGTGGATGCCCTGTCCTTTACACGGGAAAACCTCTCAGTCTTTGCCTTTCCCTCTCTGACCCTCCTCTCGAAGGTTCTACTAAAGAACAAACAGGACAAGCCAAGGACAATCCTGATTGCACCAGACTGGCCATGCCAGCACTGGTACCCACTTTTGCTCAGTCTGACAGTAGTGACACCATGGCACCTGTCTAAGACCCCTTCCCTGCTGTCTCAGCAGGAGGCCCAAATTTTGCATCCTCAGCTACAAACCCTGAAACTAGCAGCCTGGCCCATCCCCTGAACTCATCACGAGCAACCCTCAGTAAACAGGTGCTGGATGTCATCCTCGAGGCAAGGAGGCCTAGTACTAGAAAATCCTATTCAGAAAAGTGGAAAAGATACTGTTCTTGGAGCCAGTTTCAGGGAATGGACAAAACTATACCCAGCTTACCTCATATACTAAATTACTTAACAGAAATGCTCCACAAAGGCCTACCCTTCTCTTCATTTAAGATTCATGGCTCTGCCATCTCAGCTCGTTGTAATACTGAGCCACCCCTCTTCTTTCATCCTCCGGTCAAGCAGTTCCTGAGAGGAGCCAAAATTTTAAGACCCCCCCAGGAGAGCTCCCACTCCAGCCTGGGACCTTAACTTTGTATTGGAGAAGCTCACGCTTCCACCCTTTGAACCTGCTGCTTCAGCAGAGTTAAAATTCCTCTCCTGGAAAACAGATTTACTTCTAGCCATCACTTCAGTAAGAAGAGTGTCTGAATTGCAGGTCCTTATGGCTGTGGAACCCTTCATTATCTTCCATGCGGACAGGGTTTCCTTCAGGACTATCCCTTTATTTATCCCCAAGGTGGTATCTAGTGTGGCTTTAAACCAATCCATACAAAGGATCCTACACTCCCTGGACTTGCACAGGCAGCTTAGGTTCTATCTGGACAGCCGGACTAAACCTTTCAGAAAATCTGACCAACTGCTAGTCAGCTTTGCAACAGGGCAGAGCCATTTCAAAGTAAACCATTTCTAAATGGATAGCACACTACATCCATTTCTGTAGGAGAACACCATGGGAAACCTACCCCACAGGGGATCAGAACACATTCCACTAGGACTACATCAACCTCTTCAGCATTTATCAGGGGGAGGGTTCTGATGCTGAGGACTATATTCCCTCTGCTTCCCTCCCCCAGAGGATTTCTCTTTTGGTGAAAACTTGCATACTCTCAGGGAGCATTTTCGTTGGGAAAGTCAGGATTTCTCTGATTCTAAAAAGAGACATAGGGATTTCTTATTCCTGCCCCAGCACAGGCCTTTAGCTATACCTCCTGTACTGGACATTGTTGATGATCTAGAAGCAATGATTCCTATCATACCTTGCCTATGCCTAGAGTTCCTTTGGTGGGCAGAGGCCTGCCACCAAAACAAGGGACTACCATTCCCACTAACCCCTGACGGCCAAACCGTAACAACAGACGCATCAGATGGGGGGGCTCACCTGGCAGGGAAGTGCATTCAGGGCAAATGGAACTCAAGTCAAATGCACCTGCATATCAATCAAAAAGAAATGTTAGCCGTACAGAATGCTCTGACAGCCTTCGAGGACCACATTCTTCCAGGACAGAAACCTCATGGACCCACATGAGTGGAAACTGGAATCAAGGATTTTCAACATGTTGACAAACAAATGGGGGAGCCCAGATATAGACCTGTTTGCCTCCCACCAGAACTATCAATTGGACACATTTTGCACAAGGACTCCCCACAGACAAGCTTGGAAAGTGGATGCAATGTCATTCAGCTGGAAAAACCTATCAGTTTATGCCTTTCCTCCTCTGCCTCTGCTCTCCAAGGTACTACTAAAGATCAATCAAGACAAACCAAGGACGATTTTGATTGCACCAGACTGGCCACACCAACACTGGTACAGCCCCTCTTGCGCAGTGTGTCACAGTTGGCCCCATGGAACCTGCCTCAGACTCCTACCCTGCTGTCTCAGCAGGAGAACCAGATTCTGCATTCCCAGCTTCAAACACTGAACCTAGCAGCCTGGCTAATTGCCTAATCTCTCCTTTACCATCCCTCAGTAAACCAGTTGTGGATATCATTTTAGAGGCAAATAGGCCTGGTACTAGAAAATCTTATGCTGAAAAATGGAAAAGATTCTGTGCCTGGAACCAGTCTCAAGGGATGAGCACAGCAGTGCCCAATTTACCTCAGATTTTACAATACTTAACTGAGATGCTTCACAAGGGCCTGTCTTTTTCCTCAATAAAAAATCACGCCTCAGCCATTTCAGCTCATTATAACACAGAACCTCTCATCTTCTCTCATCCACTGCTCAAGCAGTTCCTTAGAGTGGCCAAAAATTTAAGACCACCCAGGAGAGCTCCAACTGCAGCCTGGGACCTTAACTTTGTATTGGAGAAACTCACCCTTCTTCCTTTCGAGACAGCTGCTACTGCAGATTTAAAATTCCTTTCTTGGAAAACAGCTTTCCTTTTAGCAATCACTTCAGCAAGAAGGGTATCTGAATTACAGGCCCTTATGGCAGTGGAGCCTTTCACCATCTTTCATGCCGACAGCGTGGCCCTTAGGACCAGTCCCTCTTTCATGCCCAAAGTGGTATCCAGTGTGGCCCTTAGTCAGTCCATTCATTTGCCAACCTTCTTTCCTAATCCACAGAACAATGGGGAACGGATACTGTACTCCTTAGATGTGCACAGACAACTTCGATTCTACTTGAACAGGAATAAACCTCAAAGGAAATCTGAACAGCTGCTGGTGGCATTTGCTGCAGGGACAGAAGGAAAGGCTATTTCAAAGCAAATAATTTCTAAATGGATAAGCCATTGCATTCATTTCTGCTATAAACACAATGGAAAACCTATCCCACAGGGGATCAGACCCCATTCAATCAGGGCTGCATCTACCTGTACAGCCTTTCTCAGAGGCGTACCTACCAGGGACATTCTAGAAGCTGCTACCTGGAGTTATGTACATACTTTCACCAAGCATAACCATTTGCCAATTTTCTCTAAATCCAGAGCTGGCTTTGCCACTGAAGTCTTGCAGGGCCTTATAGCTGGTCCTTATGCTATCTAAATTCCTCCTCCCATTCTTAGCTTTGGGAATCTACCCAAATGTGATGACTGCAACAGTGAAACACGAAGAACATAGTACAGTTCTGTACACTTGCCATAAATGTAGAGATGTTCGAGTGTATTCACTGTTGCAGTCCTGGTTACCCTCCCTCCAGCCCCCTGACTTTTTTTGGCTATATCTCTTCTGTCCTTTAATATGCTTAAAAGCTTTTTGGTGTATTTGCTTTTTGTTGGAGGTATAACCTTGTATATTTATAGATTTAATTGCTTCCCATTAGGGGGGGCACCTGACATCTGGGTCAAGAAAAGCTGATATAATGGCATCGGCTGCATGTTTTATACCCGACGACCTGACGTCACGGAAGAAGAGACAGCAACCGACGTAGGACCCAAGACTTTGTTAATCAGGCCAACTGAGGGTTTCTGCAAGCAGATAACCTAAATGTGGTGACTGCAACAGTGAATACACTCGAACATCTACATTTATGGTAAGTGTACACAACTGTACTTTTTGTCTGCTGCGCTTTGTTTTTCTCTTTTTCATGGAAATTGAAAGTGTTAAATACAGTCAAAACCTCCCGTCAATCTGCAGACGTGACAAGCTGCACATCTTCAGGTCAGTCAGTCACTTGCAGCAAGGAGTAAACTGATTTTCTGGATCTAGTGCTCCCAGTTTCCTACTAAGCTGCATTTGAGTGAGAGTATTCTAGGTTATTCCATTTAGAGCATTTTTCACTGTGAGTTATATATACTTCAGTCCTAAACACAATGACTCTTGAAATATTTTTTGTGTCTGCAGGTTAATGCCTCCAGTTCTAACAGCATCCAACATTCAAGTGTTTGTCAGAATGTTCTTTAAACAGCACAGACTCTGAGGATGGTCTTCTGCCTCTGTGAATTCTTTAACCAGTGACTTTCTAAAAGGAATGTGCATTGTGTGACATTTAGTTATTTATTTATTTGTCATTTGTTAACCAAGTTGGTCCAACTGAGCTAGAGGCCCATTTTCATTGGAGACCCAAGGAGAAAAGCTTCAAATACAAGCAACAGTTTTACAAGAATGAGCTACATTTACAAAGATATAATATCAAGACGTTATACATCAAAAATAAAAATCAGCTATTTTAAATAGTTGTATTTTAGCTGCACACTGAAAGTACAGTAAAATCAAGATGCTTCTTATGTAAAAATATAAACACAGCAAAATGTATATATATAGTAATAAAAACTTTAGATAGAAAAAGGAAAAATGATTAGAGTATGAGAGTAGAATTAGGAAGAAAGCAGTTGGACATGTACATTTCTTGCTGTCAGACATTAACTTTTAAATGTACTACGTATGGCAGTAACCCCACCCCCTTAAAAATGTCTGACTGCTTTGCGTATCTTTGCAGTAGATTGGTTTCTGTCTTTAGCTAATCTAGTCATCACCCTTGCGTTCTAATTAATGATCCCACTCTTTCTTTTATCAGTAACTGTCATAACTACATTCACTTAGCTGTAGTTTTTTTTTTTTTTAAACATGGATGTCCATGAGAGTGAATCTAATTTTCTCAGTAAAGTTGAATAAGATCTATGTTAACCAGTCCATTCACTTCTTGGCATTTTTGTCTTGAAGCACAGAACAGCATAGAGCATGTTCTTCATACTGTGGACATTCACAGATGTTCTTAGTGTTACACTGTTGCAGTCATTACATTTGGGTTATCTGCTTGCAGTAGCCCTCAGTCAGCCTGATTAACAAAGTCTTGGGTCCTGCGTTGGTTGCTGTCCCATCTTCCATGACGTCAGGTCGTCAGGGGTATAAAACATGCAGCCGATGCCATTACATCAGTCTTTCTTGCAGTGCCGTGCCCAAAGCAGAAGTAGTTCGCAAGTGCCGGTCGGCTGATTCCTGAAATTTTCAATTTCGAGTTTCAGAACTGAAGTCTTCAACTAAAACTAAGTACCCTGTTGGGGAACCTTTTTTTTATCCTTACTGATGTCAGTAAAAGTTAATAATTGCATTACTTGTGGAAAGCAAATACCTCATAAAGATTTTCATTCATACTGTATTCCTTGCCTAGGCCCTGACCACGATGTACCTTGCTGTCGGTTTTGTACTTTATTTAATCAGCGCACTGTCCATCGTCGGTATATTTTTGTCTCTAAATATTTCGGTTCTCGGTTTAATTATCCAAAAATGTCGTCAGTTAGCCATCCGACTTCCAGGATTTTGAAAAAAATGCAAAGATAAAGACAGAGACAGGCTGCCGAGGTCCAAAACTACCGATGATGCTTCTCCTAAGCCAGTCGCCAGTTCGTCGGTACTCAGTGAGGAACTTTCACAGCCCCTGATACCTGCTACTTCTGATTCGCAAACCTCTACTGAGACCCATTCGGAGTCCGGTATGTTGCGAGATGCTTCAATTATGGAACCCGCGGATGTCTCTACCTTGGATGGGTCCGGAGCCGCTGTGCAGGCACCGGCTTCTGAGGGTGTATTCAGGCCTACAGACTTGCTATTAAACCGATGCCTCCTTCTTCATTTAGGCCTAAATCTCAAACCATGCCTAAAAAAACGATGCCCAGGCTGCATGCTCAGGCCTCTATGCCTAAAAAATAAATTATAAAAATGGCTGAAGATCTTATAACTCTAATCAGGGGAAGCCAACCTCCCCCTTCTAAGAGACCTAGGACTGAAGTTGTTTATGAGTCTTCTGACCAGGATTCTGATTTTTTCTGATTCTTCTGATGATCTAGATTTGCCCTTATCTACTTATGAGTATTCTGATGCAGAAAACTCTATTCCCTCTGCTTCCCCTCCAGAGGAATTTTCTTTTGGTGAAACCTTACATACTCTCTTAAGGGAGCATTTCCAATGGGAAAGCCAGGATTTTTCTGATTCAAAAAAGAGGCTTTGGGGTTTCTTACTCCTGCCTCAGCATAGGCCTTTAGCTAGTCATCCTGTAGTAATCATTGTTGATGATGCTTTTTTGGAATCTAGTTTGGCCCCTGATTCCCTGCCTCCTGCTCCCAGTAAACCTGACATATATTACAGGGTTCCTGATTCACACAAGGTCCTTTTTAAAAATCCTATTGCGGATCCAGAGACTGTTTCACAGGAACCCAAGGGCATCAAGGCTTCTACTGCTAAAAATCCTACTCCTTCTGGTTGAGACTCCAGGAGGCTAGATAGATGGGGTAACAAGGTGTACACTTCTGCAACCTTGGTCATTAGGGCTTTAAACTGCCAGTTTCATATGTTAAAGTATCAGCAACATGTTATTGGATTGCTTAAACAGAAAATTATGTTGATTCCTGTCTCTGCGGAAAATAAAGAATTGCAGGATTTAATGCATTCTGCTGAACAGGTTGGAAAACATACTTTGCAGTGTGGATTTGATTCATTAGAGGCCTCTTGCAGGGCTGTTGTTACTGGGTCTGTGCTCAGAAGGCATGCTTGGCTTAAGGAGCAATCTTTGCCTGGTCTTGTTAAAGCTAAATTGTTGGATGCTCCTTTAAATCAGGGCCGCCTGTTTGGCAACAAGGCTGAGGAAGTTCTTAAAAAGATGGAAGATGAAGCTAAATCTATGCAAACTGTTAAAGATTTCTTACAAGTTCACCCTCCTAGATTTAGTAGGCACTGGCCCTCTAAGAATTGGTCCTTTTCCAGCCCCTTCCAGGTCTTCTCAAGCCAAACCCAGACACAGCAGAAACCCCAGCTTTCAGTCCCAGGGGACACACAAGACTAAGCAGTGGGGGGTTTCCTATGGGAAACTGTCTCAATGACTTGCTTTAAAAACTTCCAAGCACTTCCCAACTGAATGCTCCTTTAAGCAGAAAGATTGGTCTACAGGCCAAAAACTGGGAACTCATTACCCAGGACAAATGGGTTTTAAATATAGTGTCCCAAGGATACAGATTTCACTTCCACACCTTACCAACACCAAGCAAGTTGCCAGACCTACCCCCAAATCAGTGGGCAGAGGCCCAAAATCAAGTACACTCTCTCTTAAGCATGGGAGCTATTCAGTTGGTACCGGAAGAGGAAAAGGGAGAAGGTTTCTATTCGAGACTTTTTCTGGTACCTAGAAAAGGCAATACATGGCGTCCTATCCTGGACCTTTCTATTCTAAATACCTTTCTGGTGATTCCAAAATTCAAGATGTTAACTTTTCACCAGCTGCTTCCTATGCTAGGCAAAGATGCAAGGTTGGCAACACTAGACTTAAAAGAAGCATACCTGCACTTTGCAGAAGATACATATGCTTCAAAGCAGGCTACATGCACTATCAGTTCTCTGCACAGCCCTTTGGCTTATCTACTGTGCCCAGGGTATTCACAAAGTGCCTAGCTCCAGTCATTGCATTCTGAAGGCAAAGAAATATTCAAATATATCCATACCTGGACGATTGTCTAATTCAGGCAGAAAGCCAGGACATACTTTTGAATCATCTAGTCTTTGTTCAAAGGGTACTAACTTGTCTGGGGTACACCATAAATGAAAATAAATCACACCTGGTACCCTGTCAACAAATGATATTCCTGGGAGCAAGCTTGAATACAACTTCCCAGATGGCTTTCTTCACGCCAGAGAAAGGACTCATTTGACAACCTACTTCAAACAAGTGGCCACAAAAACCCAGTTATCTGCAAGGCAAATACTGCAAGCCTTGGGGTTCATGGCCTCCTGCATTCTTCTAATTCCATATGCAAGGCTGCATATAAGGAGACTGCAATGGTATCTCAAAAGCCTATTGTGTCAACATTCACAGGATCTAGAAGATATGATTCCTATCATACCTTGCCTACGCCTTGAGTTCCTTTGGTGGGCAGAGACCTGCCACCAAAACAAGGGACTACCATTCACACTACCCCCTGCCGCCCAAACCTTTAACAGACACATCAGACTATGCATGGGGGGGTGCTCACCGGCCAGGGAAGTGCATTCAGGGCAAATGGAACCCAAGTCAAATGCACCTGCACATAAGTCAAAAGGAAATGTTAGCTGTACAGAATGATCTGACAACCTTGGAGGATGACATTCTTCCAGGACAACTAATGGTAAAGACGGACAACACCACAGTAATGTGGTACATAAGCAAGCAGGGGGGTACACAATCTTACCCCCTCTGCAGACTAGCCATGGCATTGTGTAACAAAGCCTTGAGCTACCTAGTGAATCTCCCAGCTCAATTCCTGCCAGGAAAAAGAAATACACTGGCAGATGGACTAAGCAGAAACCTCATGGACCCACACGAGTGGAAACTGGAACCAAGGATTTTCAACATGTTGACAAGCAAATGGGGGAGCCCAGATATAGACATGTTTGCCTCCCCCCACAACCATCAATTGGACAAATTCTGCACAAGGATTCCCCACAAACTATCTTGGAAAGTGGGTACTCTGTCCTTCAGCTGGAAAACCTATCAGTTTATGCCTTTCTTCCTCTGCCTCTGTTCTCCAAGGTACTACTAAAGATCAAACAGGACAAGCCAAGGATGATTAATTGCACCAGACTGGCCACGTCAACACTGGTACCCCCTCCTGCGCAGTGTGTTACGCTTGGCCCCGTGGCACCTGCCTCAGACTCCTTCCCTGTTGTCTCAGCAGGAGAACCAGATTCTGCACCCTCAGCTGCAAACGCTGAATGTAGCAGCCTGGCTAATATCCTAATCTCTCCTTTACCACCCCTCAGTAAATCAGTGATTAATATCATTGTAGAGGCTAGGAGGCCTAGTACCAGAAAATCTTATGCTGCAAATTGGAAAAGATTTTGTACCTGGAACCAATCTAAAGGGATGAGTGCAGCAGTGCCCAATTTACCTCAGATTCCACTATATTTGACTGAAATGCTTCATAAGGGCTTGTCCTTTTCCTCCATCAAAATTCATGCCTCAGCCATTTCAGCTCATTATAGCACAAAGCCTCCCCTCTTCTGTCACCCACTGCTCAAGCAATTCCTCAGAGGAGCCAAAAATTTAAGGCCACCGAGGAGAGCTCCAACTCCAGTCGGAGACCTTAACTTTTTCTTGGAGAAACTCAGTCTTCCTCCTTTTGAGCCAGCTGCTACTGCAGATCTAAAATTCCTTTCCTGGAAAACAGCTTTCCTTTTAGCAATCACTTCTGCAAGAAGGGTTGCAGGCCCTTATGGCAGTGGAGCCTTTCATCATCTTTCACGCGGACAGGGTGTCCCTCAGAACCAATCCCTCCTTCATGCCTAAGGTGGTATCCGGTGTGGCTTTTAATCAGTCCATTCTTTTGCCTACCTTCTTTCCTAACCCACAGAACAAAGGGGAACGGGTACTGCACTCCTTACATGTGCACAGACAACTTAGATTCTACTGGGACAGGACTAAACCTCAAAGGAAATCTGAACAACTGCTGGTGGCATTTGCAGCAGGGACAGAGGGGAAAGCTATTTCAAAGCAAACCATTTGAAAATGGATAGGCCACTGCATTCAATTCTGCTATAAACACCATGGAAAACCTATCCCACGGGGCATCAGACCCCATTCAGCCAGGGCTGCATCCACCTCTACAGCCTTTCTCAGGGGCATCCCTACAAGGGACATCCTAGAAGCTGCTACCTGGAGTTCTGTACATACTTTCACCAAGCATTATCATTTGCCAATTTTCTCTAAATCCAGAGCTGGTTTTGTCACTGCAGTCTTTCAGGGCCTTATAGCTGGTCCTAATTCTATTTAAATTCCTCCTCCCAACCTTAGCTTTGGGAATCTACCCAAATGTAATGACTGCAACAGTGAAAACCAGTGAAACACGAAGAACATAGTACATATGTGTACACTTACCATAAATGTAGATGTTCAAGTGTATTCATTGTTGCATTCCTGGTTACCCTCCCTCCAGCCCCCTTTCTTCTTTTGGCTATACCTCTACTCTCACTTACTGTGTTCAAAAAGCTTTTTGGTGTATTTGCTTTCTTGTTGGAGGTATATCCTTGTATTATAGATTGAATTGCTTCCCATTAGGGGGGCACCTGACATCCGGGGCAAGAAAAACTGATGTAATGGCGTCAGCTGCATGTTTTATACCCATGACAACATGATGTCATGGAAGAAGGGACAGCAACCGATGCAGGAACCAAGACTTTGTTAATCAGGCCGACTGAGGGCTACTGCAAGCAGATAACCCAAATGTAATTACTGCAACAGTGAATACGCTCGAACATCTACATTTATGGTAAGTGTACACAAATGTACTTTATATATACTTCTGTTTTTTTGGATGCATGAGTTTAGGAAGGAGCATCTGTTTCTCCTCTTTGCTACTTTGACAGAACAGTTGCTTTCCAAATGGCTAATGCACTTTGTCTTCTGCTACTAAGTGATTCTTGACCAGTGCATGAAGCTCAACTAGGGCTTGCTAAGTTTAAAACTTTTGTCTTGTGTTAATAGTAAACATTTGCACCATCGTCTGTTTTCTGTTGATCTCCACTTTGGGAGTAGAGCATCTTTGAGGAGAGGTCTTTTACAAAGCATTTTATCTCAACTTACTTTGTGTCCCTGATCAGGCACTGCCATCCTGTGTCCTTTTTGGGAGGGGAGATGGGTACTATTTCAGCCTGTTCCACAATGTTGCATAAAGTAAGATGCAACAGATATGAGTGTTAACGTCTCCTCAGGAGGGTTCTGCACAATGGGACTGTTTTTCCTGATCATTCCCTACTGTTTTTTTTTTTTTTTACAGATCTTTTATTCTTGAAGAAAATCAGCATGATTGTAATTTTGTGACCTTGTAGCATTTTCTTGCCAGGACAAAGTGATTGGGAGAAAAAGAGCATTGTGCATTGAACTTAACCACATAACATTTTTGGAAGTCTTGCAGAAGAGCAAAGGACAGATGTCCCCATGTGATAGCCCACTACAAAAAGGCTCCTTTAATATTAACTGAAATGGTGAATACTCACAAAGTTTTTTTTTTTTTTATGATGTCAGGACTAGGGCAAAGTGGTATAACCCTTGAATATCTGCTGTGAAATCTGATGATGGCTAGTAGAAAGTGATGAGCACACTGCCAAAGCATGAACTTCAAATTAGAAATTCAGGTCTAGTAACCACCAAAGAATATAGCTGGCTGGTGGGATAAGAAGAAGGAGCAGAGTTTCCTTCAAATAAGTATGCCAGTGCCATGTTTCAGTTCACCATAACTGTAAACCTCACCCAGGAAGATTGTGCATGAGGTAGATGTCTCTCCAGCCTAGCCATTGTTATAGATTTACTTGCATTTACAACTACAACGTTCAGAGTCCCTAAATGTGTTTTACTTCCTGTGACTAAGTAATGTGTTGTGCATATAAGTTCAAAGTGCATATTACAGGTGGGGTAAAAAGTGTATGTGTTAACCATTTGAAATGTCAGGACCTGCTAGAGTGAGTCCCAAAACACAGAGATTAAATGGCTGAAACACAGATATACATATACTAAGTCCAAGAAGGCTATAGCTCAGAATATTCCCTTTTCTCTGTAGTATGGTGATCTCAGAGTTAGAATATATAAGTTCCGGGGGGGGGGGGGTTAAAAGAGTAGAGCTATGGTTCAAGATTCACTCTTCTCCTGAATTTCTGACTTTTTTTGGCATGTTGGACATTTTAAGTGCCAACGTTTCAGTAGGGAGCCATGCATGTTAATTAAAACTAACAACTTTGAGTTTAGAAATAATGAAGCCTAGATAGAGGAGAGGAAAAGTAAAACATCAGTTTATTAAAATTGTGCATCCATTGTGTATAATGCATCTAAATTCCAACTAGCTGCCTCAGCCCTTCAGATAGCACCCCCAAGCTGTTGATTACATTAGTCATTCCCTTCCAGTAAACCTAAATGTATCTCTGTGATGAACAAATATCACATCTTCTTTTGGGTCGAACAAGTTTATCTGTTTAATTGTTGTACAAAGAGTCAGGAAGTAGCAGCTGTGCAAATGTGTGAACTAAGCAGACTAGGTGCCTTCATCTAGCAGGGGCTAGGTAGATTAGTAATTTGGAAAGATGTAATGTGTGATATTCAAGCAACATGGATTACACAGACATCTGTCATGTTACCCCTTTTCTTAGCAATTACTCCACCAGATGTCCTGAGAGTCATGATATGCATCCTCCCTCACCATGGGGGACCTGAATCCTCCCATCATCCTTCTGTTTCACCTGGTCAGTGCACTGCTAAACTGAGGTCAGTGATACAAACACAGATATCCAGTTTCCATACGAGCAGGGCCTGGCTTTTCAGTGATAATATTTTTTATAAACACAGAACACTGTAATTTAACATAAGCCAGCAGAAAGTAAAGAAATAAGTTTAGGGGCTCAGGCTCATAGGAGATTACTGAACAAAGGCCTGCAATTTAGTTACTTTTGTGGCTGTAGCTGGATAACATCTAAGTATATTATAAAACAAGGTCTGAGCCAAACATAAACAATGGTGATTAGAGACAGAAAAGAAGTAGTCCTTTTACAGAAGATAAAGAACATAACAGTGACTCACACAAATCCTATTATATGCCAGTGGCATGGGAATTCAGAGATACTTCCTTATGTCTGGCATGAGTCATACAAAGCATTATGGGAAAGAGGGTTAAGGGAGAACAAGATCACATTGATACATCAAGCCCCATTGCTAGCCATGTTGTGGAAAACAGGCTAAAATTACAAATAAAGCACTTAGAGTGATTTTAAGGTGTTAAAGTAGGTCAGGAAACGCATCTATATTACGTTATCGAAATTTATAAAGGTCGAACTTTATTGATCAAAGTAGTAAAATATTGAATAACGTAAAAAAAAATCAATAAAAAAAAACTAAATAGCAAGCCCCCCTGCACCCCCCACATGGGGGGCTATGCTCGCCACACCCCCCCCCACTTAAATATACCAACTCCGAGACCTCACTACATTGAGGTAAATGGAAATCTTCCCCTTATGGAGATTAACGTTTACCTGCACGATGTTCCGAACTTTCGACATTATCATGCCGACAATATCATATTCGATATTGTAGGCCTACGACAACGTGAACTAGACCCCAAGAAACAAAGATAGAGTAAAAAAATGTTTTTTTTTTAGTTCTAGGGTGAAGTTTTTCTTTAATACACAAGTTGTAACATTTGCAGTTCAGTTATAGAAGCCCTTCTTCTCACAACTGTGAGTCTTTGACACTGCAATGACTCCAATACTAAGAAAATTGAAAATCAGGTCATCTTATGGTAATCATGGAAGTATCTGAAATAAATATGTTCATAGGTGTATACTAGGCTAACAGCCACAAGGGGCCTTATAAGCTTAGCCATGCAGTCCCAGTGTGACTCACAAATGTGATTTATATAGGGGGGTGATTTACAACTGCCTCTGAGAAGTAAGCATCCGACCTGGGGTGAATTTCTGATTACCCAGCCATTGATCAAAGTTGCGCTTAAATAGGGATAAGGAGAGACTCTGCATTACATGGATGTGTCATTCCAAAGGGATCCCGTGTCAGACCTTGATGCTTTGCCAGAGATGGCCTCTAGCTGTCACCACTGGGATTCCGGGTCCTGGCCAAGGGTCTTGCCTCCACATCGAGTCTTTTTTAGGCAATGTCCCAAATACAAATCTTCTAACATAAAAGATCTGTCAAATAACAAATTGAAGGTCATGCTGCTTAACGCTAGGAGCCTTAACCTGAAAATGCACTCACTTCTTACACTGGAAGATGCCAATGTCTGTGCGGTCATGGAAACTTGGTTCAGGGCTGCGGAGAGCACCCATGCCTTATCAGGCTGTACCTCATGTATCTTTATTAACGACAGGCACACTTCCAGACTGGTATGCCAGCATGACGCAGTGGAACTACTCCGGGTAGACACCCATCTAAGTTACAGCCAGCTATAGACCCCCCCCCCCCCGCATGACTCAAGACACCCACTCCTCCTACCCGGACCTACTTGACTCCATCAAGGTATCCCCTAACACCCTGATCCTTGGTGACTTCAACTACCCCACCACAGACTGGGTGAACTACTCCTGCACTAATGCAGCCACCCAATGATTCCTTGACTTCGTCATTTCTAATGCATTAGACCATTTCATCTCATTTCCCACAAGGAGAGATAACATTCTGGACTTGGTTCTCACCAGCATGGGCGACCGCTGCACCACTCCCACAGTATGTTCTTCCTTGGTGAGATCAGATCATCAGTCTGATTCATTCAAAGTTTCTATTATGCCTCCCCCAGCTGTAACCAGGCTAAAAAAACTTCTCAAATGCTGACTACAGCCTCCTAAGGGAGGGTATCAGTAGCTTCAGACCGCCATCCCCTCAGAGGATGCAGACTACTATGCCGAACAGTATGCTAGTGCAGTATACAAGCACCTGTACAACTACATCGACTGAACCCTACCCAACAGAGCTAAAACCTGTTCCTCAAGGAAACACAAACCTGTCTGGTGGACATCCTGTATCAACAGGCTTTACAACAAAAGGAAGAAAATGCTGTCCAGAGGTAAAAAGAAACAAATTCCAAATTGGAAAAACTCCCAACTTAGTCTCACCAACCAAATTAAATCACTAATGAAAACCACCAAAGCCAATTATGAATCAAAACTAGCCTCGATACAAAGGAAAGCACAAAGCCTTCTTCAGTTATGTCAGGAACGGCAAAGCCCAGGTTTGTTGCAAATTAGTACTTAACGGTTCCACTTACACTAATCCTGTTGACTTTTAGGTTCAATGCTAACTTCACCCCTGCCCTCCCAAGGCCCATTTGACATCCCCGATACTTGTCTCACACCTTGCATCTCCATAGATCAAGTGTTAAAGGCCCTATCCAAGACAAAGAACACAACTTCTATGGGACCTGATAGTATCCTAGGCCGCAGTCTGCACCATCTCCAGCAAGAACTAGCTTTGCCATTGAGCACCCTGTTCAACCCCAGCCTAAGTACGGGCTTCATTCCAGCAGAGTGGAGAACTGCCATTTTCATACCCTTGCACAAAGGTGGTGCCACTACTGACCCTGGTAACTATTGCCCCATAAGCTTGACAAGTCTGATTTGTAAAGACATGGAGCGTATTATTAGGGATCTCATAAACAAGGACATAGGCAATCTCCTGCACATGACCCCACCCAGTTCAGAATCTTCAAGGGCAGATCTTGCCTGTTGAACCTGGTTGACTTCTTTGAGAATGTCACCAAGTCCCTGGATGAGGGGAAAGTCAGTACACACAGTTTACCTTGACTTGGCCAAAGCCTTTGACACAGTCTCCCACTCTGGCATCATAGAAAAACTAACACAACTTGGTGTAAATCCCTATCACATCAGGTGGGTGGCTAGCTGGCTTACCAATAGGATCCACAGGGTCAAAATAGGCGCCTCCACTTCCTGCAGTAGACCGTTTACTAGTGGTATTCACCAGGGATCTGTCCTGGGACCCCCTACTGTTTGGCATCTGCTTCTCAGAGGTCCACCAAAGACAGAATGCCTGTGGCTGACCAGATCTGTGGACAAATGTAAGTTGAGTGCTGTCATTGACTCCCCAGATGATGTTAACATACTGCAAGAGGGTCTATCAGCAACAAATGACTGGTGCCAAAGTCATGGCCTTAAATTAAATACCAGAAAATGTATTGTCGTACCATTCATCAAAAACACGGCCCCTACTGATTACCTCATTAACGGCAACCCCCTAATTACACAACCTGTGGTGAGAGACCTGGGTACATAGGTTGACATCAATCTCATATTTGAACACTATGTAGCAGCAGTGGTCAGAAAAGCCTTTCACTTGGTTCATCTCATAAGTAAAGGGATTGCTTCCAGAAAAAAGGAGGTTATTACCTCTCTGACATCCTCCCTCATTAGGGCAATAATTGAGTATAATACCCTACTTTGGTATGTACCTCTCCAAACACCTGCACCAACTGGAAAGGCCAAAGGAAGTACCTCATAAGGAGAATCCATAGCCTAAAATACCTGTCCTACGTGGACAGGCTCAAGTCATTATCACTCTACTCGGTATTGTACAGATTGCTGAGAGGTGATCTGTGTCTCGGCTAAAAGGCAATCTCGGACCCTGCCCTACTAGAAATGTTCCATATCTGTAAGTCTAACTACTCGTGCATTTCCTGCTCAGAAGGCCTAAATCTAATATTTGATATTAACAAACCCTTCTGGAGTGACAGGTTTGTCTCACAGTGGCTGCCCCATCTCTGGAATAGATGTCTCATACATGTCAAACAGAGTACCTTGCTGACCCTGTTTAAGAGCTGTCTCGATGAGTGGATGGGAACCACAGATTTGTCCCAGGGATTCCACCTGTGTCCCTCATAGGCAGGGGCAACAGGTACTGACTGAGGTTTCTTTTCTGAGGATAACCTGTTGGCTAGGCTTGTAAGGGCCCCAGGGCCATTAGCCTAGCAACTTCCTATGATCCTATGGAGCTTGTTCCAGAAAATCTGAATTCTCTGAGAAATGTATCTGTCTCCAACATGTCTTATTATGTTGCAAGCAAAATTTATTTCTTTTAATCTAGTGGTTCTGATGCAGTTTGTTTTGCAGATCTGCAAAAAGTTCATCAAAACAGGGTACAGGGATGCCAGGTAATGATCACTTCTCAGAAGTCTGTATAATACTGAGTAAAGAGAAGGGGCTTTGAGGTGATCAGTGTAGGACACCGTTTTTACTCCCTGTATACTTATTCTAAGGAAACTTTGTGTATGTTACATTTGGGTACATACCAAAGGGATGTTAGACTTTGTGATGGGTATAATGAGGGCAGAGTACAGTGGTATGGTGACCTCTCTGGGCCTAGATGCCTTTGCTTATAAGTTGAGCAACATTGAAAGATTTTCATACTACCTTGGACATATGTTGGTTGAAGGTTAGGTTGCTATCTGCATAAGTTCCCAAATCCCTGACTAGTGAGTCAACTTTTAGGGGTGTTTTATTAATGATGTAGTTACCCAGGGTAGCCGACTTCCTAAAAGTTACTGTAATGCATTTCTTGGTGTTGAGTTTTAAGCTATGGCTTTGGCACCAAGCATTTGTCTGTGTTAGACCTTCTTGAAAGGTGTTCTCATCTTGTTGGGGGGTATTCATTGACAGCTCCCAGTTTGCAATCATCTCAGAACTTGGATTAGCCAGAGGCCTTTGACATCTGAGAAGTAGGTCCCAAAGAGGAATGGGCCTAACACAGAGCATTGGAAGACTCCACTGGTAACTGGCCTCTTTGTGGAAGTGGTCTCACCAATTCTAACATTCTGGGTCCTATCAGTAAGCCAGCTGGCTATCCTGCTTGTTGTAAAGGGGTTTATACCTAGTTCCGTAAGTTTGTTGACAATGCCTGAGTAGAGTATTGTATCAAATGCTTTAGCCAGATCTAGGTAGGCAGTATGCACTGTTTTCTCATCCACTGTCTTAGTGACCTAGATTCAGTAAACATATAACCTTCCTTTGACCAAACCAAACCTGGGATGAATCTAGTGTCTGGAGGTCTCCAATGTCTTTGTTGATAATTTCCATGATAATTCTTTCCATGTCTTTGCAGATAAGATTAGTCAGACTAATGGGTCTTTTAGTTTCCAGCTTCTGTTGAATGTCCTTCTTTATGAAGGGGAATGACCGTTGCAGTCCTCCATTCATGTGCCAGAAAGCCTATTTTAAGACTATAGTTAAATAATGACTCCAGGGGTCTTGATAAGTTGTATTTTAGACTGTTCAGGAGGCATGTTGGGATGTTATCAGGGCCCACTGAGGACATATTCTTGGCTTTACTGAATGCAGCCAGTACATGCTCCCTAGTTATAGATAGAGGGTTATGGTTGAGGGTTTTTTTTTGAGTGATGGTTGGAGGTGAGAGGGGGCAAAGTTGGAACTAAATTTGTCCACTAACGGGTTTGCCATTTCATGAAGCTCAGTTAACATAGCACCATTAACTACCAGTTCAGCACACTGTGTGCTGCTCTCAAGGTTTTTGACATAGCTGAAGAAAACCTTCTGGTTATCTTTTACCTGGGAGGCTGTGTTAACCTCAAAGCTGTCTTTGCTTGACCTAATTAGCCCTCTTAGTTGCCAATTTAGTTTGATGAGAGTTTTTGTTGTTTTGGGAAGTACCCTTCCTGATTTTTGCCCTATTTTTTCTTGTTGTATATCCTGTTTAATTTAGGATGCCACCAGGGTAGTTTGTTTCTGGGACTAGTCCTGGGCTGGCTTCTGCTAGGTACAGAGGCCTCTGTGCAACCATTGACATGGTTGTGCAGAGTTTTTGAGAACAGTTCAATGTAGGCTCCTGTGTGCTTGTGGTTTGGACAGGCACTGAATTTTGACAAACCATCACCTTATAAAAGGTAATTGGCTTTGGAATAGCTCCTAACTGTTATTGGTTTTAATTTGTTTGCGGAGTTGATTCTAATTTTTAAGGCAACAGCTTTATGGTCACACCTTACCACTACCAGGGAGGATGACACATGGGGGGGGGGGGGTGCAGTGCTGGGTTCTCCCGTATTTGTGAACATGGGTCTAGAGGGCATATTCACTGTTTGGTCAAGTGTGTTTGTATCAACAAAGTCCAGGAATTTCTGTGCCTGTAGATTTGAGGCCATGTAGGATTCCCTGTCTATAGATGGGTAACTAAAGTCTCCCATGAGTATGGTGTTAGGTTGGATGTTAAAGGTCTCCATTAGGTCAAAGTATACATTGTGAGTTTCTTGAGAAATGGAGGGTGGCTTATTCCTGGCAAGGGTATGGTATGGAATTTTGTCTGTGGTGATCTGCACATAAGGAACATCATCCTGTTTGGTCACCTTAGAGGTATGCATGCTACCGATGTATATTAAGACATCTCCACCTTTAGCCCTTGTCTGTGCAGGTACTGGTCTAAAAGTATGGGAGGCATTGAAATCTTGCACTGCTGGAGTATTCTTTGCCATTTTATATCCTGTCTCAGTAACGGTAGAGATGTCTATATTCTTGAGTGTGAGAAGGGTTTGGAGGGAGCTTAGCTTTTCTATTTAGGGTCCTGGCATTGAACAGCAATACCTTGAGGTTCAGTTGAGTTGATTTTGCTGTGTCGATTGGTTTGTCAGTTTGGCATTGCCTGAAAAAAGGCACTATGGGTTGGATAAAGTATTGGCCAGTATTCAAAAGCCTAGAGGGGAAAGGTGCAGAGTTTAACCATGTCCTCCCAAGCTGACAAATATTAGATCCCCTTAGAATGACACCAAAAAGGTGTGTGTGTGTGTGTGTGTGTGTGTGTGTGTGTGTGTGTGTGTGTGTGTGTGTGTGTGTGTGTGTGTGTGTGTGTGCGTGTGTGCGTGCGTGCGTGCGTGTGTGTGTGAGTGAACTGGTGGATCCTGTCTCCAGATAAGCAACTAACATTTATCTTCTCTTTGTTCAGCTTGGTCAGAGGGGCATCAGTATATCTTAGAATGGAGTCCCCTGTAATGAGAGTCCTGGTAATGATGTTTGCTAGCCCAAGGGCATAGAGTATGGGGTACCACTGAGAGTGACAGTTTGTGTAGAGTTAGATGTTTTTTTTCTGAGTGCCTTTGCAGTTGCACATACTGCAAAACAGTGCACATGCATGCATGACACACACCTCCAGGAGTCTGTGTCTATGTATAATGTGTGCATACATGATATGTATGTGTGTTTGTGTGTATTTGCGTATTAAATATATGTATTACAATGTGTGCATGTATGTTTTGTGTGTGTGTGTGTTTGTGTGTATTTGCATATTTAATATATGTATTATAACAGTGAACCTTGATAAAGGGGTGTGATAGAAGTGTTTATCTGGCCCACTGTCTTGATTAATTTTTCTTCATTACCATCTTTCCATCGTCATCATTTATTATCACTCATTTCCCCTTACTACAAGTTTATTACCATCAGCATTAGCCTCAAGTCCTACTTTTCCCATGCTGTACATGGGGTCGTGGTATTATATCAACAGTGATCATCTCCTTGAGCTAATGGTGTTCACCATATTGATCACTTTTGCAGTTAACATCAGCTTTATGGGTTATATACTACCAAGGGTATAACAGCCATTCAACTTCCAAAGCTTCCAAATTGTCAGTAATCTTGACATAAGCTGACTAAAAAGACAGGCTTGGGTGTCAAGCCCTTCAGAGTTTTCTTGACACTGAAGAGAGTGCTTCTCTTTGAGCATTTGAGGATCAACGGTCAGCTTGTACTGATGTCCTTCAAGGATGCATCTGCAGTCTTAACATATGGGTTGTCCTGCCTCAGGCAGCCCTTCGGTCGGCCGGATTCCAAAGTCTGGGTCTGGCCTCGGCTGATGTCGCACTTCACCCGACGTCATAGCTGCTGTGAATTGGGTATAAAGGCATCAGCCGACGCCATTTTCCTCAGTCTTTCTTGCCACGCGGTGCCCGAAGCAGAAGCTGTTCGCAAGTGCCGGTCGGTCAGATCCAGAGATTACTACTACCGAAGACTTCTAAAAAGCTAAGTACCCCGTTGGGGACTCTTTCTTGCCTCAGCCGATGTCAGAAAAAGTAAATAATTGCTTAACTTGTGGGAAACAAATACCTCATAAGGATTTCCACTCTTACTGCCTTCCTTGCTTAGGCCCAGACCACGACGTATCAGCTTGTCTAGCCTGTGCTTCCTTCAACCGACGGACACTTAGACGTCGGTCGGAGTTTGCAGAGGAGTTTTTTGGTCCCGCTTTTGCTTACAAAATGCCGTCGGAGACTCCGACTTCACAATTAGCTAAAAAGCGTAAGGAGAAGGACCGACACTCGCGGTCCGCGGTTTCAGCCGAAACCACGGTTAAGCCAACCGCGAGTGTCTCGGTTTCGGCTGAAACCGAGTCCTCAGTTCTTCCTTCGGCCGAAAGCATGCCTCCGATAGCCGAGGCCTCACACAGCATGGCTGAATCTGCTACTGAAATTTCCCCTGCGGTAGCAGGCACCCAGGATTTATCAGACACTATTCCTTTAGACATATCTACTCCTGCACGTGGAGCTGCTAGGCCCCCTGCATCTATGTCTATCAAGGCTTTTTCTAGGGCTAAAGCAGCTAAATCTTCCAAGGCCTTACCTGCTAAAACCCCCTCCCACAGGCCTACCTCTAGTTCCCAAATGCTCAGCCTGGCTGAGGATCTCATTTCTTTGATCAGGGGATCCCAACCTCACCCAGACAGGGCCTATCAACCCCCTCCAGAGAAGAGGCCTAGAGCAGAGCCCCCGGATCCTGTTTCTACAGACTATTCCTTGGATGATTCAGAAAACTCAGAACCTCCAGAAGGCCCACATTCCCCTTATGAGGATTCTGATGCAGAAGACTCCATTCCTTCTGCCTCTCCTCCTGAGGAATTTTCTTTTGCGGAAACCTTACATGCTATGAGAGAGCATTTTCAATGGCAGGGCCAGGATTTTTCAGATTCAAGGAAAAGACTAAGGACCTTTCTACATTTACCACAGCATAGGCCTTTAGCCATTCCTCCAGTACTAGCAGTTGTTGATGATGCATATAATGATGCTTGTACTGCCCCTGACTCTCTTCCCCCGGCCCCTGCCAAGCCCGACAGATATTACAGGGTTCCGGACACACATTTTCACTTGTATAAGGCTCCTATTGCAGATCCTGAAACCATTTCACAGGGCCCCAAAGCTGTAGCAGCTGCCTCTGCCAAAAACCCCCTCCCCTCTGAAAGAGAATCTAGAGCATTAGAGAGATGGGGTAAAAAAGTTTATACTTATGCTACTCTTTCGGCTAGGGCCTTAAACTGTCAATTCCACATGATTCAGTATCAGGAATTTTTGTTAGACCAGCTAAATAAAAAACTGTCCTCTCCTGAACCTATAGACCGTAAGTCCCTTCAGGATTTGGTACATAACACTCAGCAGGTCAGTAATCATTCCTTAAAATGCGGCTATGATGCACTGGAGGCTTCCTTTAGATCAGCTATGACTAGAACAGTGATTAGAAGGCATGCATGGTTAAAAGAACAATCCTTACCAGACCATGTAAAGGCAAAGCTCCTAGATGCTCCCATGGAGAAACAAAGTTTGTTTGGTTCCCCTGCACAGCAAGTGCTAAAGAAGGTGGAAGAAAAAGCAAAATCTGTCCAGACAGTCAAGGATTTCTTACAGGTCCAGCCTCCAAGGTTTAGTAGAAATTGGCCTTCGAAGAATTGGTCCTTTCCAGACACCTCTAGAGCACAGAGAGGCAGAAATAGGCGCCCAAGAGGCAGAGGTCAATCCAGAGGTGCCTACAGGGGACGTCAGTGGCAGCCTAACAACCAGAGAAGGACTGCCACAGATCCAGCTACGACCACTTCCACAGCACAGACAGAATGACTTGGCTCTGATACCGCCTACCAGGGAACAACTCGAAGCACCCTTAGGCGGAAAGCTAGCCTTATTTTCCGTAAACTGGCATTGCATTACAGGAGACAAATGGATTTTACAGATAATAGACAAAGGCTACAGGTTTCACTTCCACACTCTACCAAAAAAGAGAGGAATGCCAAACCTACCACCAAACCAAAAAACAAACGCTCTAGGACAAATCAACCACCTACTAAGCATGAGAGCTATAGAAAAGGTACCTCCCATGGAACAAGGGCAAGGATTTTACTCCAGGCTTTTCCTGGTAACAAGAAAAGAAAACCAATGGAGGCCTATTCTCGACCTGTCCGCTCTGAACACATATCTCATTGTTCCAAAATTCAAAATGCTGACCCTACAGCAACTTCTTCCCATGCTGGGCAAGGAGTCTTGGCTGGTGACTCTAGATCTCAAGGAGGCATATCTGCACGTCCCTATACGACCAAATTGCAGAAGATACCTCAGATTTCTTGCAGGATCAGAGCATTATCAATTCTCAGCATTGCCTTTTGGCTTATCTACTGCGCCCAGAGTATTCACGAAATGCCTGGCATCAGTAATTGCTCATTGCAGGCTTCAGGGAATTCAGATTTATCCATACCTGGACGACTGCCTAATACAAGCGGACAACAGGAGCAAATTAACAAAAGATTTGGAAAAGGTTATACAACTACTGCAAGCCCTGGGATACACAGTCAACATGAAAAAGTCAAGGCTGGTACCATCCCAAAGGATAACATTCTTGGGTGCAGAACTGGACACATCAAATCAGATGGCATTTCTCACAGCAGAAAAGCAAAAGCAACTACCACCCTATTTCATGGCACTAACAACACAGAACCAGCTTACAGCAAGGAAAGTCCTGCAAGCCCTGGGTTACATGGCATCCTGCATAATATTGATACCACATGCCAGGCTGCATATGAGGAAGTTGCAATGGTACCTAAGGAATGTATGGTCTCAACACAAGCACAGTCTAGAAGCCCAGATTCCAATAATTCCATGCCTGAAACAAGAATTCCTGTGGTGGGCCCAGGCATGTCAGTTGAACAGAGGACTGCCTTTCCACAAACCTCACCCAAGCAGCCAGACTATCACCACGGACACCTCAGACCTAGGCTGGGGGGCACACATGGTGGACAAGTGTATACAAGGCCTATGGACACAAGACCAGCTGAACCTTCACATAAATCAAAAAGAGATGCTAGCAGTGAAACAGGCACTACAGACATTCAGACCTTTTCTTCAACAGGGTCATTTGCTGATAAGGACGGACAACACCACAGTCATGTGGTATATCAACAAACAGGGAGGCACGCACTCATATCCTCTATGCCGGATGGCAATGGACCTGTGGAATGTGGCCCTGAACCTCAACATTCAACTCCAGGCCAAATTTGTGCCAGGAAAAGAAAATATACTAGCAGACACCTTAAGCAGATCTACCACGGATGCCCACGAATGTATGCTGCATCCAGACATCTTCAAAACCATTACAAAGAAATGGGGACTACCAGAAATAGACCTGTTTGCATCCCCACACAACCACCAATTGAGGAAATTCTGCACAAGGACATACCACCCTCTTGCTTGGAAGGTGGACTCCCTATCCTTCAGTTGGGAAAACATGACAGCGTATGCATTCCCACCTCTTCCTTTGATGCACAAAGTGCTACTGAAGATCAAAGAAGATCACCCAAGGATCATCCTGATAGCTCCAGACTGGCCGAGGCAGCATTGGTACCCACTACTGAGGAGTATGTCTCGGACACACGCATGGCCTCTACCTCTAGTTCCTTTACTGCTAACACAGAACAACTACAAGATCCTACATCCAAACTTGAAAACACTACAGTTAGCTGCCTGGAATATTACATAAAACAAAATAACCCAGATTTATCTCGGAGGGTTAAGGACATTATCCTGGAGGCTCGCAGACCCTCCACAAGGAAGACTTATTCAGCCAAATGGAAAAGATACCTCATTTGGAGTGCAGCAAAAGGAGAAAATGTATCATTAGCAAACATAGCTAGCATCCTGGAATACTTAGCAGAACTTTTCCACAATGGCCTGTCTTACTCCTCCATTAAGATTCATGCATCAGCAATTTCAGCAGCATACAACATGGATCCACCAGTCTTCTCTCATCCTCTACTCAGGCAGTTTCTGAGAGGAATTAAAAATGTAAAGCCTCCAAGGAAGCCACCTTTGCATACATGGGACCTTAATTTTGTGCTGGAAAAGTTAACACTTCCCCCATTCGAACCAGCAGCAACAGCAGAATTACAGTTCTTATCTTGGAAAACTGCTTTCCTGCTTGCAATCACTTCAGCAAGAAGGGTTTCTGAATTACAGGCATTAATGGCAGTACAGCCCTTCCTTATCTTCCATCAGGATAGAGTGTCCTTGAGAACCAACCCTACTTTTATGCCAAAAGTGGTCTCCAGGGTATCATTGAACCAAGCAATCCACCTACCAGCATTCTTCCCCAACCCACAGAACAGGGGAAAGATTACTACATACCTTGGATGTGCACAGGCAATTGCGCTACTATCTGGACAGAACCAAGACCAACAGAAAAACTGACCAGCTTCTGGTAGCATATGCAACAGGAATGGAAGGAAAAGCAATTTCAAAACAGACAATCTCAAAATGGATAGGAAATTGCATTAGATTTTGTTACTCTTTTCATGGAAAGACAACTCCAGAAAACATCAGACCTCACTCCACAAGGGCTACAGCCACTACTACAGCTTTCCTACGAGGTATGGCTACCAAAGACATTTTAGAAGCTGCTACTTGGAGCTCCGTGCATACATTTGCCAAGCATTATAATCTACCTTTATACTCCAGATCCCGAGCAGGTTTTGCAACTGCTGTTCTGCAAGGGATCTTAACTACACCATAATCATCTTAGTGCCTCCTCCCCCAGTTTGGCTATGGTATTCTACCCATACGTTAGGACTGCAGATGCATCCTTGAAGGACATAGTACAGTTTTGTACCTACCATAAATGTAGATGTCCGAGAGGTATGCATCTGCAGTCAGGATTACCCACCCTCCTTCCCCTCTGTGGTACTCCTAGGGTATTTGCCCATCTTGTAGCTAGCTGGGGGAATCTATTATGGTGTATTTGTTTGTATATATGTATATACATGCTTATTGTGTTTGCTCTCTACTATTTGGAATCATTTGCATTTATCCAAATTTAGCCTTCCTAGAGGGCACCTGGCATCTGGGGCAAGAAACACTGAGGAAAATGGCGTTGGCTGATGCCTTTATACCCAATTCACAGCAGCTATGACGTCGGGTGAAGTGCGACATCAGCCGAGGCCAGACCCAGACTTTGGAATCCGGCCGACCGAAGGGCTGCCTGAGGCAGGACAACCCATATGTTAGGACTGCAGATGCATACCTCTCGGACATCTACATTTATGGTAGGTACAAAACTGTACTTTTCTTTGCTGGGCAGATAAGATGTTCTTCATGTTTCACTGTTGCAGTCATTGCATTTGGGTAATCTGCTGTCAGGTTGCCGTCAGTTGGCCTGATTAACAAAGTCTTGAGTCCTGTGTCGGTTGCTGTCCCTTCTTCCATGCAGCCAACACCATTTACATTAGTCTTTCTTGCCGTGCGGTGCCCGAAGCAGAAGCAGTTCGCAAGTGCCGGTCGGCTGACTCCTGAAATTTTTGTTTTCGAGTTTCATTACCAAAGTCTTAAACTAAAAGCTAAGTACCCCATTGGGGAAACTTTTTCTTGCTCCTTTCCGATGTCAGTATAACTTCATAATTGTATTACTTGTGGGAAGCAAATACCTCATAAGGATTTTCATTTGTACTGTATTCCTTGCCTAGGCCCTGACCACAACATGCCTTGCTGTTGGTTTTGTGCTAAATTTCATCAACGCACTATTAAATGCCGGTATATTTTTGCTTCTAAATGTTTTGGTTCAAGATTTAACTATCCAGAAATGTTGTCGGTTAGCAATCCGACTACCGGAATACCTAAAAAACGCAAAGAAAAAGACAGAGACAGACCGTCGAGGTCCAAAACCGATGAAGCTTCTCCTAAGCCAGTCGCCGGTTCACCGATACTCAGTGAGGCGCTTTCGCAGCCTCTGATACCCACTACTTTTGATTCACAGGCCTCCACTGAGACCCATTCAGAGTCCGGTATGCTGCGAGACACTTTAAGTATTGAACCCGCGGATGTCTCTACCTTAGATGGGTCCAGTGCTGCTGAACAGGCACCGGTTTCTGAGGGTGTTTTCAGGCCTAAAAATTTGTATATTAAACCGGCGCCATCTTCAAAAATAAGGCCAAAATCTACTTCTGTGTCAAAACAACTGACGCTTGGGCCACGTGTACAAGCCCTAATGCCTAAAAAACAAATGATCAAAATGGCTGCGGATTTAATTACCTTGATCAGGGGTACTTATCCCCCTCCTGCTAAGAGGCCTAGGCAAGGCACTGACTATGAATCCTCAGATCAGGTTTCTATTTCTTCTGATTCCTCTTCTGATCAGGAATTATCTATTCCACCTTATGAGGACTCTGATGTGGAAGATTCCATCCCTTCTGCTTCTCCTCCTGAGGATTTTTCTTTTGGAGAAACTTTGCATACCTTAAGGGAACACTTTCACTGGGAGAGTCTTGATTTCTCAGAATCTAAAAAGAGGCTTAGGGATTTCCTTCTTCTTCTTCAGCATAGGCCTTTGGCTATACCTCCTGTTCTAGATATTGTTGATGATGTTTTCTCAGAATCCAGCATGATTCCTGATTCTCTGCCTCCAGCTCCTAGTAAGCCAGACAGATATTCCAGGGTTCCTGACTCTTTAAAAGCCTTACTGGTGACCCTGAAACCATTTCTCAGAGTCCCAAGAGCGTTAAGGCTTCTACTGCTAAAAATCCTACCCCTTCTGATAGAGATTCCAGGGCGCTGGATAGATGGAGTAAGAATGTTTACACATCTGCAACCTTGGCAATCAGGGCTTTAAACTGTCAATTTCATATGCTTAAATAGCAGCATGTCATGGGCTTACTTAAACAGAAAATGATGTTGATTTCTGACTGTGTGGAAAATAAAGAGTTGCAGGATTTATTGCATTCAGCTGAACAAGTTCATAGGTTGATACTAGGCTATCTGCCCTAGGGCATTTATAAGCCTAGCCAGAATGTGTTTGGCTTTCGCCACCCTTTTAGATTAGTTGACTGTGCCTCTGTATAGTAGGTCACAGAAGGTAGCCCTTTTAAGGTTAGTTTACTGTACCTCTGTGAAGCAGGGACACAGAAGAGATCCCAGGGGTAAACTTACGATCTCCCATCCAGTCGTCAAGATTTCTCTTGAAGAGGGTCAGTGAGGGGCTCTGCCTAACATGGATTGGGATTTTGTTCCAGAGTGAGGGGGAGCCTCTGGGATATGAATCTGTCCCTCCAGCATGTCCTATTTATTTCTGTGCTGAGGTTCAAGTCCCTGGAGCATGTAGCTCTAAGGGATTTGGATTTCCTGAGGTGAAGCATGTCCATTAATTCTGGGTTGGACATGGCTTTATACGTCAAACACAGATGCGGTACGCAACTGAGTAGAGCTGGAGTTTCTTTAGCCGAACTGCATAGGGCATCTGTTTGAGCCCCTTGATCCTCTGGGTGAGATACTTTTGGGGTCTTTCCAGTTGCTGAAGGTGTTGGGTAAGATACATCCCAAACGGGGCATTGTACTCAATTATGGGCCTGATAAGTGATGAGTAGAGGGGCACAATGACCTCTCTTGATCTAGATGTGAACCCTTTCATGATAAGGTGGGCTATATAGAAGGTCTTTCTAACCACTTTGGCAACGTGATTGTCAAAGGAGAGATTGCTATCTACTTGGGTCCCCAAGTCACTAATTACTTCTTCTGTAATTAATGGATTACCACTTATGTGGTAATTTGTGGGCACTTTGTTTTTCCCAAAGGGGATGACTATGTACTTGTTGGCATTTAGCTTTAGGCCATGGCTCTGACACCAGTTATCCGTCTCTGTGAGACCCTTTTGGAGGATGCTTGTGTCAGCCGGAGAGTCGATTACAGTACCCAGATGTCCTTCAAGGATGCATCTGCAGTCCTAACATATGGGTTGTCCTGCCTCAGGCAGCCCTTCGGTCGGCCGGATTCCAAAGTCTGGGTCTGGCCTCGGCTGATGTCGCACTTCACCCGACGTCATAGCTGCTGTTTATTGGGTATAAAGGCATCAGCCGACGCCATTTTCCTCAGTCTTTCTTGCCGCGCGGTGCCCGAAGCAGAAGCTGTTCGCAAGTGCCGGTCGGTCAGATCCAGAGATTTCTACTACCGAAGACTTCTAAAAAGCTAAGTACCCCATTGGGGATTCTTTCTTGCCTCAGCCGATGTCAGACAAAGTAAATAATTGTTTAACTTGTGGGAAACAAATACCTCATAAGGATTTCCACTCTTACTGCCTTCCTTGCTTAGGCCCAGACCACGACGTATCAGCTTGTCTAGCCTGTGCTTCCTTCAACCGACGGACGCTTAGACATCGGTCGGAGTTTGCAGAGGAGTTTTTTGGTCCTGCTTTTGCATACAAAATGCCGTCTGAGACTCCGACTACACAATTAGTTAAAAAGCGCAAGGAAAAGGACCGACACTCGCGGTCTGTGGTTTCGGCTGAAACCACGGTTAGACCAACAGCGAGTGTCTCGGTTTCGGCTGAAACCGAGCCCTCGGTTCTTCCTTCGGCCGAAAGCATGCCTCCGATAGCCGAGGCCTCACAGAGCATGGTTGAATCTGCTACTGAATTTACTGCTACAGAAGCAGGCACCCAAGATTTGTCAGACACTATTCCTTTAGACATATCTACCCCTGCACGTGGGGCTGCTAGTCCCCCTGCTTCTATGTCTATCAAGGCTTTTGCCAGGGCTAAAGCAGATAAATCTTCTAAGGCCTTACCTGCTAAAACTCCCTCACATAGGCCTACCTCTAGTTCCCAAATACTCAGCCTGGCTGAGGATCTCATTTCTTTGATCAGGGGATCCCAACCTCACCCAGACAGGGCCTCTCAGCTCCCTCCAGATAAGAGGCCTAGGACTGAACCCCCGGAACCTGTCTCTACAGACTATTCCTCGGATGACTCAGACCCTCACGAAGGCCCATATTCTCCTTATGAGGATTCTGATGCAGAAGATTCCATTCCTTCTGCTTCTCCTCCTGAAGAATTTTCTTTTGGGGAAACCTTACATGCTATGAGGGAACACTTCCAATGGCAGGGCCAGGATTTTTCAGATTCAAGGAAAAGGCTAAGGACTTTTTTACACTTACCACAGCATAGGCCTTTAGCCATTCCTCCAGTACTAACAGTTGTTGATGATGCATATAATGATGCCTGTACTGCCCCTGATTCTCTTCCTCCGGCCCCTGCCAAGCCTGACAGATATTATAGGGTTCCGGACACACACAACCATTTGTATAAGGCTCCTGTTGCAGACCCTGAAACCATTTCACAGGGCCCTAAAGGTGTGGCAGCTGCCTCTGCCAAAAACCCTCTTCCCTCTGAAAGGGAATCTAGAGCATTAGAGAGATGGGGTAAAAAGGTTTATACTTCTGCTACTCTTTCTGCCAGGGCCTTAAACTGTCAATTTCACATGATTCAGTACCAGGAATATTTGTTAGACCAGCTAAATAAAAAAACTGTCCTCTCCTGAACCTATGGACCACAAGTCCCTTCAGGATTTGGTACATAACTCTCAGCAGGTCAGTAACCATTTCTTAAAATGTGGCTATGATGCACTGGAGGCTTCCTTTAGATCATCTATGACTGGAACAGTGATTCGAAGGCATGCCTGGTTAAAAGAACAATCCTTACCAGACCATGTTAAGTCTAAACTCCTAGATGCTCCCATGGAGAAACAAAGTTTGTTTGGCTCCCCTGCACAGGAGGTTATAAAGAAGGTGGAAGAAAAAGAAAATCTGTCCAAACAGTCAAGGATTTCTTACAGGTCCAACCTCCGAGGTTTAGCAGAAATTGGCCTTCGAAGAATTGGTCCTTTCTAGACAACTCCAGAGCACAGAGAGGCAGAAATAGACGCCCAAGAGGCAGAGGTCAATCTAGGGGTGCCAACAGGGGACGTCAGTGGCAACCTACCAACCACAGAAGTACTGCCACAGATTCAACTACAACCACTTCCACAGGGCAGACACAATGACTTGGCTCTGGTTCCGCCTACCAGGGAACAACTGGAAGCACCCTTGGGCGGAAAGCTAGCCTTATTTTCTGACAACTGGCATTACATCACAGGAGACAAATGGACTTTACAAACAATAGACAAGGGCTACAGGTTTCACTTCCACACTCTACCAAAAAAGAGAGGAATGCCAAACCTACCACCAAGCCAAAAAACAGACGCTCTAAGACAAATCAACAACTTACTAAGGATGAGAGCTATAGAAAAGGTACCGCCTATGGAGCAAGGCCAAGGATTTTACTCCAGGCTCTTCCTTGTACCAAGAAAAGAAAATCAATGGAGACCTATTCTCGACTTGTCTGCACTGAACACATATCTCATTTTTCCAAAATTCAAAATGCTGACCCTCCAGCAACTTCTTCCCATGCTGGGCAAGGAGTCTTGGCTGGTGACTCTAGATCTCAAGGAGGCATACCTGCACGTCCCTATACGACCAGATTGCAGAAGACACCTCAGATTTCTTGCAGGATCAGAGCATTATCAATTCTCAGCATTGTCCTTTGGCTTATCTACGGCGCCCAGAGTATTCACGAAATGCCTGACATCAGTAATTGTTCATTGCAGGCTTCAGGGAATTCAAATTTACCCATACCTGGACGACTGCCTAATACAAGCGGACAACAAGGAAAAATTAACAAAAGATTTGGAAAATGTCATACAACTGTTGCAAGCCTTGGGATACACAGTCAAATTGCAAAAGTCAAGACTAGTACCATCCCAAAGGATAACATTCTTGGGTGCAGAACTGGATACATCAACTCAAATGGCTTTTCTCACAGAAGAAAAACAAAAGCAAGTACCAGTCTACTTCATGACATTAACAACACAAACTCAGCTTACTGCAAGGAAAGTCCTGCAAGCCCTGGGTTACATGGCATCCTGCATAATATTGGTTCCACATGCCAGGCTGCATATGAGGAAGTTGCAATGGTACCTAAAGAATGTATGGTCTCAACACAAGCAGTCTAGAAGCCCAGATTCCAATAATTCCATGCCTGAAGCAAGAATTCCTGTGGTGGGCTCAGGCCTGTCAGTTGAACAGAGGATTGCCTTTCCACAAACCTCATCCAAGCCAAACCATCACCACGGACGCCTCAGACCTAGGATGGGGGGCACACATGGTGGACAAGTGTATACAAGGCCTATGGACCCAAGACCAGCTGAATCTACACATAAATCTAAAGGAGATGCTGGCAGTGAAACATGCGATCCAGGCATTCAGACCACTCCTTCAACAGGGTCATCTGCTGATAAGGATGGACAATACCACAGTCATATGGTACATCAACAAACAGGGAGGTACACATTCATATCCTCTATGCCGGATGGCAATGGACCTGTGGAATGTGGCCCTGAATCTCAACATTCAACTTCAGGCCAGATTTGTACCAGGAAAAGAAAATTCTCTAGCAGACACCTTAAGCAGAACTACCACGGATGCTCACGAATGGATGCTGCATCCAGATATCTTCAAAGCCATAACAAAGAAATGGGGACTACCACAGATAGACCTGTTCTCCTCCCCACACAACCACCAATTGAAGAAATTCTGCACAAGAGCATACCACCCACTTTCTTGGAGGGTGGACTCCCTTTCCTTCAGCTGGAAAAACCTGATAGCATATGCATTTCCACCTCTTCCGTTGATGTACAAAGTTCTACTGAAGATCAGAGAGGATCAGCCAAGGGTAATTCTGATAGCTCCAGACTGGCCGAGGCAACATTGGTACCCGCTACTGAGGAGCATGTCTCGGACACACGCATGGCCACTACCTCTATGCCCCTTACTACTAACACAGGACAACTACAAGATCCTACATCCAAACTTGAAAACACTGCAGCTAGCTGCTTGGAATATTGCATAAAACAAAATAACCCAGGTTTATCTCAGAGGGTTAAGGACATTATCCTGGAGGCACGCCAACCCTCCACAAGGAAGACTTATTCAGCCAAGTGGAAAAGATACCTCATTTGGAGTGCAGCAAAGGGAGAAAATGTCTCATTGGCAAACATAGCACACATCCTGGAATATTTAGCAGAGCTGTTCCACAATGGCCTGTCTTACTCCTCCATTAAGATTCATGCATCAGCAATTTCAGCAGAATACAACATGGATCCTCCTGTCTTCTCTCATCCTCTACTCAGGCAATTCTTGAGAGGAATCAAAAATGTAAAACCTCCAAGGAAACCACCTTTACCTACATGGGATCTCAACTTTGTGCTGGAAAAGTTAACACTTCCCCTTTTGAACCAGCAGCAACAGCAGAATTACAATTCTTGTCTTGGAAAACTGCTTTCCTGCTAGCAATTACTTCAGCAAGAAGGGTATCTGAGTTACAGGCATTAATGGCAGTACAACCCTTCCTTATCTTCCATCAGGACAGAGTCTCTCTGAGAACTAACCCTACCTTTATGCCAAAAGTGGTCTCCAGAGTATCATTGAACCAAGCGATTCATTTACCTACATTCTTCCCCAACCCACAGAACAGGGGGGAAAGACTGCTACATACCTTGGATGTACACAGACAATTCCGCTACTATCTGGACAGAACTAAGACCAGCAGAAAAACTGACCAGCTTCTGGTAGCATATGCAACAGGAATGCAAGGAAAAGCAATTTAAAAACAGACATTCTCAAAATGGATAGGAAATTGCATTCGATTTTGCTATTCTTTTCATGGAAAGACAACTCCTGATAATATCAGACCTCATTCCACAAGAGCTACAGCCACCACTACAGCATTCCTACGAGGAGTGGCTACTAAAGACATTTTAGAAGCTGCTACTTGGAGCTCCGTGCATACATTTGCCTAGCATTATAATCTACCCTTATACTCTAGATCCCGAGCAGGTTTTGCAACTGCTGTTTTGCAAGGGATCTTAACTACACCATCTTTATCTTAGTGCCTCCTCCCCCAGTTTGGCTATGGTATTCTACCCATACGTTAGGACTGCAGATGCATCCTTGAAGGACATAGTACAGTTTTGTACCTACCATAAATGTAGATGTCCGATAGGTATGCATCTGCAGTCAGGATTACCCACCCTCCTTCCCCTCTGTGGTATTCCTAGGGTATTTACCCATCTTTTAGCTAGCTGGGGGAATCTATTATGGTGTATTTGTTTGTATATATGTGTATATATATATATATATATATATATATATATATATATATATATATATTCATATTGTTTGCTCTCTACTGTTTGGAATTATTTGCATTTATCCACATTTAGCCTTCCTAGAGGGCACCTGGCATCTGAGGCAAGAAACACTGAGGAAAATGGCGTCGGCTGATGCCTTTATACCCAATAAACAGCAGCTATGACGTCGGGTGAAGTGCGACATCAGCCGAGGCCAGACCCAGACTTTGGAATCCGGCCGACCGAAGGGCTGCCTGAGGCAGGACAACCCATATGTTAGGACTGCAGATGCATACCTATCGGACATCTACATTTATGGTAGGTACAAAACTGTACTTTTGCAGTCATCTGCGAACTTGGTCAGCCATAGTCCACCCGTGTTAGCCTGTACCTCGGAGAAATATGTACCGAACAAGAGAGGTCCCAGGACTGAGCCTTGTGGGACACCACTTGTAACTGGTTTAGAGTCTGACATGGCACCTGCTATTCTGTCCATGTGGGTTCTATCCCTGAGCCAGTTTGCAACCCATCTTGTGACATAGGGGTTGATATTTAAGCTGGTGAGCTTATTTATGATGCCCGAGTGGGGTATTGTGTCGAAGGCTTTTGCGAGGTCCAGTTAGGCTGTGTTGACTACCTTCCCTTCATCTATGGCTTTGGTAACTGTTTCAAATAAGTCGACCAGGTTCAAGAGGCAAGCTCTGCCCTTAAGGAAGCCAAATTGGGTAGGATCCAGTGTCTGGAGGTTCCCAATGTCTTTGTTTATGATTTCCACGATGATACACTCCATAGCTTTGCAGACCAGGCTAGTCAGGCTTATAGGGCGATAGTTTCCGATGTCTGTTGTGGCACTACCTTTGTGGAGTGGGACCACTGTTGCTGTATGCCATTCCTTGGGTACATATCCTGTAGTAAGACTGAGATTGAACAGTGACTTTATATGAGGGTTTAGTACTTCTTGGAGCTCATGTAAGACACAGCCTGGGACACCGTCTGGTCCCATTGATGCTGTGTTTTTTGCTTTGGAGAGGGCAGCTCTCACCTGTGCAGCTGTGATCTCAGGAAGGCTACACTCTGTTGGGATAGACATTTACTCTTTTGGGGGGGGGAGGGGGAGAGAAGTTTGCACTGAACCTTTCTGCCAGGATGTTGGCAATGTCTGTGAGTTCAGTGTATTTTTTGTCATTTTGCACTAACTCAGAGCATATCTGGGAGTTGCCTCCCAGGTTTCTGACATAACTAAAGAAGGCCTTGTGATTATCTTTATTGTCTTGTGCAATTTTTCTTTCAAAGCTGGCCTTAGATGATTTTATGAGGGGATCGTAGTTTCTTGCTAGTACTGATCAGTGACGCCTTTCCTTTTTGGGATTTTGCTCTGTCATGTAGTAGCTTTCTCCTTCTGTTGTATAGCTTATTTATGGCCGGGGTCCACCAGACAGTTTTACTGCCTTTGGAGGAGTGAGTCTTGGTTTTATTTGGCATAGCATGCTCCATGCATTCCTGTAGGTGTCCATAGAATGCTTTTGTAAAGGATTCTGCATTTTGGGCCGTATTTTCCACTGGCCCGGGGGCTTTGAAGGATTCCACCTCAGTTTTGAGAAGTGTGAAGTTTGCTTTTGAGAAGTTCTTCACCGTGATTTCCTTGGCTAGGGGTGGGGACGGAATATGGATGTCCAGTGAGATTTGTTTATGGTCTGAAGTTGGAAAACATACTTTGCAATGTGGTTTTGATTCCTTGGAAGCCTCTTGCAGGGCCGCTGTAATTGGATCTGTGATAAGAAGGCATGCTTGGCTCAAGGAGCAAAATCTGCCTGACCATGTTGGATGCTTCTTTACAACAGGACAGTCTTTTTGGTAATAAGGCAGAAGAAGTTTTGAAAAAGATGGAAGATAAAGCTAAATCTATGCAAACTGTAAAAGATTTCCTACAAGTGTAGCCACCCAGGTTCAGTAGGCACTGCCCTACTAAGAACTGGTCCTTTCAAGTACCCACCAGAGCCACTCAGGTCAAACCCAGACATTCCAAAGGCTCCAGGTTTCAGTCACAAGGAACCTATAGAACAAAGCAATGAGTTGCCTCCACCTCCAAATCTGGAAGTAACAAGGCACCTTCCTAAGGTAAACAGTCTCAATGACTTTCCACTGCAATCTCCGAGCACTTATCTTTTGGCCAACCCTTTAGGGAGAAAACTGGCACTTCATGCATGAAACTGGCAACTTATTATCCAGGACAAGTGGGTTTTAAATATAGTATCCCAGGGATACAGATTTCATTTCCACACGTTGCCAATCCCAAACAGATGGCCAGATCTGCCTCCATATCAGTGGGCAGAGGCCCAGAAAAAAGTTATGTCCCTCATGAATATGGGGGCTATTCAACCAATACCAGAAAAGGAAAGGGACAAGGTTTTTATTCAAGACTTTTCCTGGTACCCAGAAAAGACAAATCATGGCATCCAATTCTGGACTTATCCATTCTAAATACATTTTGGACATTCCAAAATTCAAGATGCTGGCTCTGCAACAGTTGCTACCTATGCTAGGCAAGGATGCCTGGTTGGTAACTCTAGACTTAAAAGAGGATTACCTGCATACGCAGTCAAGGAATCTTGCAGAAGATACCTTTACTTCAAAACAGGCTATTTGCATTACCAGTTATCTGCACTGCCCTTTGGCTTATCTGCTGTGCCCAGGGTATTCACAAAGTGCCTGGCACCAGTAATTGCATTTTGCAGGCAAAGACATATTCAAATTCATCCATACCTGGACAATTGTCTAATTCAGGCAGAAAACAAGGACACTCTTCTAAAACATCTGGCTTTTGTAAAAAGAGTTCTAACTTGTCTAGGGTACACCATAAATGAAAAGAAATCACAACTGTTACCCTCTCAAATAATTACATTCCTGGGTACAAGCTTGAATACAACTTTCCAGATGACTTACCTTACACCAGAAAAACAAATTCAATTGATGACTTACTTCAAACAGGTGGCCTCAAAAACCCAGCTATCTGCAAAACAAATTCTGCAGGCCTTGGGGTTCATGGCCTCCTGCATCTTAATAATTCCATATGCAAGACTGCGTATGAGGAAACTTCAATGGTACCTAAAAAGCTTATGGAATCAACATTGTCACAGCCTGGAAACAATGATTCCTATCATTCCTTGCCTGCAGCTAGAGTTCCTATGGTGGGCAGAGGCCTGCCACCAAAACAAGGGACTGTCATTCATTCCACCCCCTGCCGCCCAAACCCTGACTACAGACGCATCAGATTATGCTTGGGGGGGGGGGCGCATCTGGCAGGGAGATGCATTCAGAGCCAATGGAGCCCAAATCAAATGCACCTGCATATCAACCAGAAAGGAATTCTAGCTGTACAGAATGCTCTGACAGCCGTCTAGGACTGTCTTCATCCAGGACAACTACTGATAAAGACAGACAACACCACAGTCATGTGGTACATAAACAAGCAGGGGGTACCCATTCCTCTTCCCTTTGCAGACTAGCCATGGCATTGTGGAACACGGCCTTGACTTATCAAATACATCTACAAGCTCAATTCCTGCCAGGAAAGCAAAATACTCTGGCAGACGAACTAAGCAGAAATCTTATGGACCCACACAAATGGAAACTGGATCCACAAATCTTCAGCATGTTGACACGCAAGTGGGGGGGCCTGGACATAGTTTCAGTTGGACAAATTCTGCACAAGAATTCATCACAAAAAAGCTTGGAAAGTAGAATGCTCTGTCCTTCAGCTTGAAAAACCTATCAGTCTATGCCTTTCCTCCTCTGCCTCTGCTCTCCAAGGTCTTACTAAAAGTCAGACAGGAAAAACCAAAAACGATACTAATTGCTCCAGACTGGCCTCGCCAACACTGGTACCTGCTCCTACTCAATATGTCACACCTTCCTCTGTGGTACCTGCCTCTGACACTTTGCCTACTGTCTCAGCAGAACTATCAAATCCTGCACACAATTTTGCAGCATGGCTAATCAACTAATTTCACCAGTTACATCTCTCAGCAAACCTGTGATGGATGTCATTTTGGTGGCTAGAAGGCCTTTTACTAGAAAATCTTATACTGACAAATGGAAAGGATTCTGTGCCTGGAACCAAGCACAAGGAATAAACACAGCAATGCCCAGTTTTCCTCAGATTCTGCAATATTTAACTGAGATGCGTCAGAAGGGCCTATCTTTTTCTTCTATAAAAATTCATGCTTCTGCCATTTCAGCTCATTACAACACAGAGCCTCCCCTCTTTTCCCATCTTCTGCTAAAGCAGTACCTCAGAGGGGCCAAAAATTTAAGACCTCCCAGGAGAGCACCAACTCCTGCATGGGACCTCAATTCTGTTTTGGAAAAAATCACTCTACCTCCTTTTGAGCCAGCTGCTATTGCAGATTTAAAATTTCTCTTCTGGAAAACATCTTTCCTTTTAGCAGTCACTTCAGCTAGAAGGATTTCAGAATTACAGGCTCTTATGGCAGTGGAGCCTTTTATTATTTTTCATCCGGATAGGGTGGCTCTCAGGACCAATCCATCCAGTGTGGCTCTAAATCAGACCATTCATCTGACAACTTTCTTTCCCAATCCACAGAACAAGGGTGAGTGGATTCTGCATTCATTGGATGTACACAGACAGCTTAGATTCTACTTAAACCGGACAAAACCTCTAAGAAAATCTGAGCAACTATTGGTGGCATTCGCTGCAGGGGCAGAGGGAAAACCTATTTCAAAGCAGAATATTTCTAAATGGATAAGCCATTGTATTCATTTCTGCTATGTGGCAAACCTGTCCCCAAGGGGATCGGATCTCATTCCACCAGGGCTGCATCTACTTCTGTAGCCTTTCTCAGAGGGGTTCCTACCAGAGACATTCTAGAAGCTGCTACCTGGAGCTCAGTTCATACGTTCACCAAACAGTACCATTTACCTCTGTTCTCTAAATCCAGAGCTGGCTTTGCCACTGCTGTCCTGCAGGGCCTTATAGCTTCTCCTAATTTTGTATAAATCCATCCTCCCAACCATAGCTTTGGGAATCTACCCAAATGTAATGACTGCAACAGTGAAACATGAAGAACATGGTGCAGTTGTGTACACTTACCATAAATGTAGATGTTCGAGTGTATTCACTGTTGCAGCCCTGGTTACCCACCCTCTAGCCCCCTGTTTTTCTCTTGCTATACCTCTTCTTTCTTTTACTATGCCTAAAAGCCTTTTTGGTGTATTTGCTTTTGTTTGGAGGTATATGTTTTGTGTTCTAAATTATATACCTATATATATATATTTTGCTCCCCATGTGGGGGGCAGTTGACATCTGGGGCAAGAAAAACTGATGTAAATGGCATTGGCTGCATGTTTTATACCCCTGATGACCTGATGTCATGGAAGAAGGGACAGCAACCGATGCAGGACACATGACTTTGTTAATCAGGCCAACTCAGGGCAACTTGCCAGCAGATTACCCAAATGTAATGACTGCAACAGTGAATACACTCAGACATCTACATTTATGGTAAGTGTGCACAACTGTACTTTCCCTTTGGGGAAAAAAACTTCCACATTAAAAAAATGCTTTGTTTTATTGCACTTTCCTGTTTAAGAAAGTTATTTTTACACTACGAGTTTGTGCTTCACTGAACTGTCATGAGACTTAACTGCACTTTTAAATGGGAGCACACATTTTTCTTTTCAGTTTAAAAGTTGTTAAAAGTAATTGAAAACCATTTTTCTGTGGAGTGTTTATTTTCCCTTTTAGAACTATATTTTAAAGTGCCTTTTTTTTTTTACTGTATTTTTATGTGAAAAGGTGACATTAAAGGCTTAATTTTTACAGGCTGTTCCTGCTTGTTTTTCACAGGAAAGAGGCACCATTTTCTGCTTGACCATGGAGCAAACTACTGGTCCCACAGTTTCTCCTTCCTCCAGTCAAAAAAAAAAAAAAAGATGAGCAAACAGCCTTTGCCACCGTAGCAAGGTAGCAATTTGCCTCAGCTGCAGGTGGGTGACTCTGCTGTGGCCATAGCTTGTTCCTTAGACCACTAATGCTTTACCCCGGATCCCTCAGGTGTATCACCTCCAGCCCCTATAGAGCAGGGATTAGTCATGTCCTCTGCAGCTGTTGTGGTCCCCTCAGTGGGCAAGGAAGAGTCACTCTTGTCGGTTCTGGGAGAGGGAATAGAGAAGACTTCCCTGTTTGGTCAGAATGTTTTGCACATCCCTGCTGAAGCTGCATCTGCTGCCAATATTAATAACACTGGTGGTTCCATTTTCCAAAAAAGAAACCGAAAACTAAACATGTATCTGCTCTTCCTCAAATTTCCCTAGACATGAGTAGCTCACTGTGTATTGGCTCAGGGTTTAATTCATGCTATTGATCCTTCTTAGCAAGTGTTTTTTATTGAGAGAGACTACTTTTCCTGAAGAGATTCAAGATTCAGATTCTGAACAGGAAGATTAAGGGTGCCATTTTTTTTTTAGTGGAAGAGCACCGAGTTTTCTCTGTCACTCAGAAAATACAGTAATAATTTCTAGAACCTGCACTCATTCCTGTAGTTATTTCAACTGTGGACTGCCCTTAGAGGGAGCAGAGCTGGTTAGTTTTCAGCAGATATTCATACCTACAGAAATAACATATAAATTAATGTTCTTAGCATTCTGTGTGAGTAGACAGCAAATGGTCCAGGCTTCCATCATCCTGTGTCTTTACTGCTTGCCATCCATGATTTTTATCTTTTTGCATAGCTCTGGATGCATGTGTTTCTTTGCACTTTAAGGTGTCAATGGGTGTGGAGTCATTTCCTAACAGATCTTCTTTGGGTGTGAAATCCTTGCTGCTGAATGTTAGAATGGTGGTCTACCCGTCAGTCTCTGTCTGGGTCTTACCTTCTTCCACAGAAACTGCCAGATCTTGATGATGATTAATTTATTAGTAGATGGGTGATCCTTTCTTAGCTTCTCCATGGCTCTGGAATATTGTGCCACCAGAGGAAGGGAGTTCTGCAAATCTTCAGGTGCTTTAGGAAATGTTTATTTTGCCTTTACTGCTCTGGAAGGGCAGGGGGAACTGAGACCAAAACCCTTCCTTACCTGGTATGTGAATATGCAAGTTTAAACATACCCATGCAAAGAGGAAATGTGTGTCCTGCCTTTGACCACAAACAGGGATATTACTCTTGCAATCATTAACATTCTTGAGTAAAAAAATAGCTGGTGGTCTTCCAGAATCACAGTTCCACCTCTTCTGGAGCCAAAGATTCATGAATCCTGTCTTGGATCATTCTGACGTATGGTACAATATAGAATGAACTTTTCACCAAGCAGGCAAATGTTATACTTACCCCTCTTCTCAATTTAGCAGAACATAGTGAAGTTGACCGTGAGTTTATTCTCTCTGCTATGACAGGACAGTTTCATCTGTGCCCCCCTTTCCACAGAGTTCTGACTTGAAAGACTAATTATTTTTGCCCTTTAATGGCTAAAAAGAGTGGAGTTTCAGGTTTTTGGATTTCTGGAAACTGTCTAGGAAACCGTCCCTGTTCAAGCTAAGGAATTTTTCAGCTGAGGCAATAACTACATCCACCACATGGCCTGTTTGTGTATTTAGATGCCCCCTACTCCCATTAGATACCTCCCAACAGGAGATTTGGACTGTGCCCACCAGTATACTTTTCGAATGACAGATGTATACTACTAAATGGAATAGTTTGTTCATACGTAATTACTAGACAATCAGTCTACAGACCATTAAAAGCCTAGCCAGTAAGCCACATTCAGAAGTTCCTTCCAGCCTCAAGGAAGACAGCACAAGATAGATGGTAGGGTTGAGGCTGCCCATATAATTATCTTGGTTTACCTTGAAGGTGGATAGGGTGTTATTTTGGTTGACATGTACTGGAAGTTTGTTCCAGAGGTGGAGAATATGATGAGACATGAATTTGTAACCCCAGTGTGTTTTATTTATCTGTTGAAGAAGGTTTAGTTCCTTTAATCAGGTATTTCAGGAAATATTTGTCCTGTGGAGGAATGAGAGATCAAAGAGTTTTGGTAATTTTATGGCTGAAAAGGCTAGGCACAGATTCCCCAAGAAGGAATCTGTTAGAGACTGAGTACAGAGAAAGGGCTCCCAGTCTGTCTGGATAACTGACTCTTGATATCATTTACTGTTTTAGAGGAGAGAATCCTTTGCCACTTCATTTGTTCAGTTTGTAAATGATCTTGATCTGTCTCAGAAATATTTCTATGGCTTGTGTATAGTTTGTACCTGAAGCTACATACTTGTCAGTATCTAGCCCAAATAAAACCCATTTTAAGTCATGAAGCTACAGCTGTATAATTTTTGATATTTTTCAGTTGTAAGCATATTAAACCATCGGCTGCTATTTTAATACATATTTTCTATTTTTGGAAATTGGAACTAGAAATCCAGGAAGATGTTCATTACCTCAGCACTATCCTTATTTAATACATCTCACCAAAGTAATGAATGAAGCATGAAATCACGTTTCATTCATTCATGGGGGTACATCTCCAAACAGAACACTACTTTAATGTAACATTACAAAACAAATGGTAAGGGCTTGAAAAAAAGACCTACTGCCTTAACCATGAAACATGCATCTAGCTCCTCAGAAAAGTGTTCTAGGATATGGAAATGCCAATGGATATTCACATAATTGTGAAAGTGTCGATAAGTAAATAATCACATAAATAAATAAGTAGGAAAGAATGCATTTTTTTTTCTTTTGTTGAGTGGGTTAGTTTCACTAGGCTAGTAGCTTCTTTTCAGGGGAGACTCAAGGTGGTATTTATAGTACTAGGAGAAATTTGGCCAGAGCACTGGGAAACTTCCCCTGCTTGCTATCGGCACTTGCAGTGTTGTAAATAAGTACGTGCACATGTCCCATTCCCAGAGTGGAGGTGGCTGGAAGGATGGTGCACAAGATGGAACATTAACAGAAGGGAGCAGAGGCAAATGACAGATCAGAAAAAGTAAGTTATGTAGTAGTAGAAGACTCAGAGGAAGCTTTTCAAAGAAAGCTGTTTGATCGGACCAAGGAGACAGTTGGAAAGAAGTGTATAGTTACAACCCTGCAATTAAGAAATGATCAACCAAAGTGAGCTGGAGAATATGGTTTCGAAGGGGGATATTATCAAAAAAATAGATGGAGATATAGAAGCAATGCTGGAAGGAAGCAGAGGAAAGACAAAGAACACATATAGGAAGCAGCAGCTAGAGGAGAAGGAGCAAGAGAAAAAAAAAAGAGGACAGTGTGAAAAGAAAATTCATGGTAAGAACACAAATCAAAAAAGAATGGGAACTGATCACATATGAGGTATGGGGCAATATAGTTTTACCTTTGGATGTAAAAACACAAAAGGTAGGAGCATTTATTTTGATTTGCAAAGATATATGGAGACATTTTTGTATGAATATGAAAAAATAGAAAATGACAATCCTTGGAATGAATATATAATAAAAAGCATTTTTTGAGAAACTAAAAAGAAAGTTTACATACTGAAGTGGAAAGAGAGACTTAGAACATTTAAAAAATATATGCATAAAAATAAAAGACATTTCAAACATTTCAAAAGTTTATGATATAGGAGTTTATTGTTTAGGGCATGGGATTGTGATGTCATTTGTCAAAATTGAAATGGAAAATTTGTACATATTCCAAGTATTATAAATGTTGATGGTCACAGGGATGTTGTAAAATATCGAGGACAGCCAAGAATGTGTTATTTTTGTGTAAAAGAAGGACCTTTAGTTAATAGTCGTGACAAAAAGAAATGTATATGTGGTAAAACAGGACATGAAGCAAAAAATAAATAATAAAAAAAAAAAAAAAAAAAAAAAAAAAACTTTTTCTAAGCTTGTTTCCTGCCTTTCCTGTGGGTAGTCTAGCCTGGATATAGATTTGCTGTGTCCAGGACTATTTGTAGGCTTCTAGGGCCCAAGCCTTTCTGTGTTGGAGGGAAGCCTTCTAGCTTAATTTTGTTTCTTAGAACTAGCCAGTTTTTTGTTTCAGCACTTGTTCAGAACTTATTGTAAGCACTAAATAAGCTACAAATTACTACAGCATTTAACTTTCCTGTCTAGAGGAAAACAGTTTCTAGTAGTTAACAAATAAGCACCTATCCATGCATGTCTAAGGGTCAGCCCCCGGTGTTTTCTCCTGTCTACCTGATGAATCTGGGCATCTTGGGGCAATGCAGTAATTGCCTCATGTACACAGACAACCCTGTCCTCCTACCACCCAACACTACAACCTGAGAGAGATGCACTTATATAGCCAAACTGGAAGCAAAGCTCTCTTCACCCAAGACTGGACTAGACAGTCAAGAGGAGAAGGTAAACACTTGCACCACACCACACTCAGCACATAGTCCCTCAAACCTACACCACCAAAACACACACATAGAAACACAAAACACACACCTACATTCGCGGAGGCTCTCAGTAAAAATCTGCCCAAGCAACAGGGACCTCCAAAGCAGAAAAACAAGCAACCTCCACCCCCCAACATAACCCAAATGACACATAGCCCACAAACTCAGTGTGCCACTCAACCACAGCCCATAAGGCATAACAACGTACCCAACACTCTAGTCATAGGTGACTCTATAGTCAGGCACATTGATGTTCCACTCAGCAGGCTAAACAAGGAGAAAGTTACTGTCAGCTGCCTGTCGGGTGCCAGGAACAGCCACATAATGCATGCACTCAGGTCACTCCACAACAAGTACAAATATGACTCTGTCATTGTCCATGTTGGTGTGAATGACCTGAGACGTACCTCCTTGGACTACATGAAAAGGGACATGGAGGAGCTGTCTGATCTTGTAGCCCAAGCAGGTATGACCCTAGCCCTGAGTAGCATCCTGCCATCACCCAGAATGATACCACAGCACAAGGACAAAATGATTGACTTCAACAATTGGCTAAGCTTCTGGTGTCATTCTAAGGGGATCCAGTATCTGTCTGCCTGGGATGACATGATCGACAAGCCAAAATGCTTTGCCAGAGATGGCCTGCACCTGTCGCCCCCTGGGATTCTGGATACTGGCTAAGGCTCTAGCCACCCCAATAGTGCCTTTTTTAGGCAAGGTTCAAATGACAAATTCACCACCCTAACAGGTACAGGCAAGAAGAATCTGAGGGTATTGCTACTCAATGCTAGAAGTCTAAACCTCAAAATGCACTCTCTCGAGGCACTCCTTAAAATGGCGAATATCGACATCTGTGCAGTGACAGAGACCTGGTTCAAGGCTCCAGAGAGTACCCCTGCATTACCAGGCTATAATTCATACCACACCTTTCGGCCACCTAATCTGGACCGAAACACTAAAGGCAGAGGCGTGTCCATATTCATTAAGGATATCCACACCTCCAGGCTAGTTGCTCAGCATAATGCATCCGAGATTATCCAAGTGCAACTAACTCTGGGCAAGACCGCAATCCAAATTGTAGCTTGCTACAGATCCCCCACCATGCCCCAGGATACCCACTCCTCATTTCTTAATACACTGGAAAATGTTAGGGTACAACCTAACACCCTAATAATGGGCGATTTCAACTACCCTACCATTAACTGGGAAAACTACTCATGTACCAACTCTTGTGCTCAACGTTTTCTGGAATTCATAAATTCCAATGCCATGGATCAACTTATACACACCCCCACCAGGGGCAGCAATATCCTAGACCTGGTTATTACCAACATGGGCAACCGGTGCTCCACACCAGAGGTCAATTCCTCGTTGGTCAGATCCAACCATAAGCTAATCACCCTAGACATCCACATCCCTCCCACACCCCCCATTAGGGAAACCACAGTAAAAAATTTCTCCAAAGCCAACTTCATGCTTCTTAAGACAGAAGTGGCAAACTTCACGACACCCATGCTGACGGACAATAAAGGTATGACTGCTGAATCCTACACAAATGCACTTTATAAGCACTTACATGAGTGCATGGATCGTGCAATCCCTAACAGAACCAAGATGCTATCCTCCAAAAAAAGGAAGCCAATCTGGTGGTCCTCTGCCATAAACTCTACAACAGAAGAAGGAAACTGTTGCAAAAAAGAGTAAAATCCCATGATTGGAGAAACTCCCTGGTCAGCTTCAGTAAGAAGCTGAGATCCCTCATAAAATCCTCCAAATCTAGTTATGAAAACAAAATCGCCACTGACTCTAAAGACAACCACAAAGCATTCTATAGCTATGTCAAGAATCTCAATGGCAACACTCAGATCTGCTCTGAGTTACAGCACAATGGCACTAAATATACAGAACCAACGGATATTGCCAACATCCTGGCAGATAGGTTCAGTGCTAACTTTACCCCTCTGTCATCCCTAAAGGGCCCATCTCTATACCAGAAGAATGCAAAGTTCCTGTAATCACGGCTGCACAGGTAAAAAACACACTATCCAAAGCCAAGAACACAGCATCCATGGGACCTGATGACATCCCAGGCTGTGTTCTACATGAACTACAGAACGAACTGGCACCCCACCTAAGTACCATGTTCAGTCATAGCCTCACCTCAGGCTATGTACCCACTGAATGGCGCACAGCGACAGTTATCCCACTCCACAAAGGGGGAGCCACCACAGACCCCGGAAACTACCGCCCCATTAGCCTAATGAGTCTGGTCTGTAAGGCTATGGAGCGTATCATCATGGAACTTATAAACAATGACATTGGTAATCTCCAAACTCAGGGCCCCACCCAGTTCGGGTTTGTAAAAGGTAGATCATGTCTCCTAAACCTAATAGACTTCTTTGAAGCAGTCACCAAAGCCGTAGATGAGGGTAAGGTGGTTCACACAGCCTATCTAGATCTCGCCAAGGCTTTTGACACCATCCCCCACTCTGGAATTGTAGATAAACTCACTAAACTAGGTATAAATCCTTATGTCACAAGATGGATTGCCAACTGGCTCACTGACAGAACCCACACTGTGAAAGTAGCAGACTCCAAATCCAGTTTCAGACCAGTGACAAGTGGAGTACCACAGGGTTCAGTCCTGGGTCCTCTCCTGTTTGGTATCTACTTCTCTGAAGTACAGGCCAACACAGAAGGTCTTTGGCTAACGAAGTTCGCAGATGACTGCAAACTAGGAGCCATAATCATAACTCCAAAAGATGTGGACATCCTATAAAAGGGTCTTGCTGAGACAGATGCCTGGTGTCAAAGCCATGTCCTCAAGCTCAATGCCAAAAAGTGCATTGTCATTCCTTTTGGTAAAAACTCAGTACCCATGAACTACCACATAGGTGGTAGTCTACTTAACACCGAAAGTGTGATAAGAGACCTTGGGACACAGGTGGACAGTAGTCTCTCCTTTGATAATCACATCGCCACAGTAGTCAGGAAATCCTTCTATGTGGCACACCTCATCACAAAAGGTTTCTCATCCAGGAAAAAAAGAGGTCATTGTTCCCCTCTACTCGTCACTCATTAGACCCATTATAGAGTACAATGCCCCCTTTGGTATGTACCTCAAAAGACATCTACAACAACTGGAAAGGCCACAGAAATACCTCACAAAGAGGATTACCAGCCTCAAAGAGATGCCCTATGCAGACCGTCTCAAAAAACTGCAGCTTTACTCCATTGCGATCTCTGCCTAACACACAAAGCTATGTCAAACCCAGAGCTTTTAGACATGCTCCACTTAAAGAAATCCCAATCCCTATGAGCTACACACTCTAGGGACCTAAACCTCATCACCACTATAAACAGAACATGCTGGGGGGATAGATTCCTGTCCCAGAGACCTCCCATACTCTGGAACAAATTACCTATCTATATCAAACAAAGCTCCTCATTAGCACTGTTCAAGAAAAATCTTGATGATTGGATGGGAGATAGGAAATTCACGCTGGGGATCACTTATGTGGCTCTGCTCAACAGTGGCACAGGAAAATAAATTTCTTGGGTGGCGAAAGCCCCAGGGTACTTTTGGCTAGGCTTATATAGGCCCTAGGGCCAATAGCCTAGTACCTACCTATGAACCTATAAATGTGAATTTGAATGTTATGAATGTAAGAGAAGGGGACATTTAAGGATTGATTGTAAAGAAAAAGAGAATGAGCTTAGTAGTATAAATCAGAGTAAAGAGAAACGACAAGAAAGGCCTGAAGATAAGACAGAAATAGATGAAACTTGAGAAAAAAAAGAGAGATTCTGAAAATAAATAAAGATGATGAATCAGATGTAGAATCCAGAAGATAGTGATGAAGTAGACGTTAGAAAATTGTAAGAGAGAAACAATCAGTCCACTGATAAAAGAGTTAAAGATAGAAAAAGAATTAAAGCCAGAATGTAAAGGAAAAGAAGAAAGGAAATGGATAAAGCTTTTCTTATAAGAAATTAGCACAGGGTGGTGTCTCCTAAACCAGGAAGCAGGAAAGAAATAATTAAGAATTCTTTCAGTAAATGCTAGTAATGTAAAAAATATTACTAGAAAAGTAATTTTAGAATTATGTAATAATTGTGATGTTGATGTAAGTATTCTGGAGGGCATTAGAATTCAGACCCTTGAAGAAAGGATACAGATGGTAATATGGAATATAGTGAATGAACAGTGTTCATTAATAGCTCTATATAGAAAAGTAGTGAAAATTATGGATGTTATATTAGTCAAAATGGGAATATCGGTAATTATAGGCATAAGATGGCAAGAAAAAGTATATCCAATTATTGCTGCATATGTGATTAGTAAAGAAATAGAGAATTAGTTTCAGAAAATATTGGATTGTGTGTTTGTAAGCATGGATGTAATAATTACAGAAGACTGCAGTAGTGACTTAAAGGGAAATAAAAACAAAAGAGGAAAAGACACAAAAAAGATGATAGAAGTAATAAAATGCAGAAACCTAATTATATGGAATAAAAGGCATGGACTTGCAGAAAAGATTTTTTTTTGGTATCAGAAAAAATATATATAATGAAAGAAAAATGTTGCTTAGATCATTTGGCAATATTGTTTTAAATATAAAGAAAAAGGGTATAAAAAGAATAAAAAGGAATGGAATGAAAAGGAAAGGAATCATATTAAGCAGTACGGAAGGATCATATTGCTGTGAAAGCATTTTATGTTAATTGTTCGGAGTGGTATATTGCTTTTAAAAAAACATAAAGATGCTCATCTGTTTGGAAAGATGAATAAAAAGGAAAGCAGGAATATGCTAAAATACATAAAGAAGTGATGAATAATTTAGAAAATAATAATAGAGATTATTATGAGAAGGAAAAATAAATCTATAAGAAAGGTGATGAAAAAATTAGAGAATTACTGTATAAACAAACTGTATAAAAGGCATTTCTATAAGGAAGAAAAGAAGTTTCACCTTATTTAAGCAAAATAATAAAAGATAAAGAATGTGATGTAAAGAAATAGCAGCAGATAGTGGGATTTATTGTAAGACGTGGAAGAAATATTTCATAAAAAAAAAAAAAAACAGTATAAAGAAATGGGGGGGGGGGTAAAACTCTTCCTGAACAAATTAATAAAGAATTTGAAAAAGATTGCATTGTATGAATTAGAAAACGTGTTTAAACAGTTAAATGTGAAATCGGCATTTGGACCAGATGGTATTGGGTTTGAAATGTATACAGTTCTAAAAACATGGCAGAAAAAACTATTAAATATGTGTATTCAATGTATGGTTAAATGAAGGATTAAAATATAAGGAATTGTTTAGTGTACTGTTAAATTTTATAAGGAAAAGGGAGAAAAAGAAAAAGAAGAAAGAGAAGATATAAAAAACTGGAGACCAAGTTCTAAATAATAGACTATAAGATATTTATGTAAGTAATACAAAAGATATTTGAGAATAAGATGCAATACATAATGGAGGAAAGTTTGTATGGTACACAAAAGGAAAAGGATGCCAAGAATGTATTATATGAGAGAAATTATAGATATAAATAGAAAGAAGTTATAGAACTTGTGGTATGTGATATTAATAAAACATTTGTTTCAACACAGTATGATCTGTTGTGGAAAATAATGGATATATATAATGTTAATAGTAAAACCAAGCAAGTTTGTACAGTAGCTTATAAGAATAATAAAGTAAGAGCCTTAGTCAGTGGATGGTTAAGTAGAGAAATATATATGAATAATGGTACAAGAAAAGGGTGTCCTGTGAGTAGTATTTTGTTTTTTGCAATCATGAGTACAATAGTTAGAGAGGTAAATCAGAAAATGGAGTGCAAATTATAAAATTCAAATGAAAGTTGAAATTCCATTTATGATGTCATATGCACATATTATTTTAAAAACTAAAAATAGGGGATGAGAGAAGTTATTTTAGTTGAAAGTTTTAAGGAAAGAGGTATGATGTTTAATAAAGAAGAAAGTAAAGGAATGAATGGGTGATTTACAATAAAAACATATGTTTAAGGGATGAATTTTGATGAGGAAAATAAGGGATTGCGTATAACAATAAAGGAAATCAAATATATTTGGATACAATGGAAAATGTAGAGATTAGCATATGAAAAAAGTATATTTGATTAATTCAGTTTTAATATTAAAGATATCACAGTTATCCAGTGCTGTAATGATTCTGAGAGGACATGAAAGACTTTTACTAGAAACAGTATTTTCCTTTTTATGGGGGATTGAGATGAAATCCCATTAAACGGGTGTATTATGTATGAATACAGGAGGAGGAGGATTAGGTATGATAAATCCAATAGTTTGTGCTGCTTCATTACATTTATATAACATGTTGAAATGATTAAATAAAAGAATAAAAACAGTGACAAATGTATTAAAGTATAAGGAATTCTGAGAAATATAAGAAAAAATGTTTTAAAGAAGAAATAGAGAATTATCAACAAAAGATAAGAATGTGGAAAATAAAGATAAATGAAGTGGAAAAAGATAGAAACATATGGTATAATAATATTTTGAGGAAAATAATATTGCATTAATCCATGGGAGAATGTTCCAGAAATAAAGATTAACGCAATTAAATAAAGAAACAAATGGTATAGATATAATGTTGAATGCCAAGATTTTTTGTGGGAATTGGGATAAAGAAATTATCCATAAAGGCAAATATGTCTTATACAAATAAAAGTGAAATTGCCTGTATTGTGGAGAAGAAAAAACGGCAGAACAGTTTCTTAAAAATGTGAGAGAGTTGAAAAGCTGTGGAATTAATTATGTATAGAACATATTTTGAAGATATCAAAGATTTTAATGATATAAATATGGACATGATTGAATATGGATATTATGAAAACATAAATTTAAAAAAGTATTTATGTAGTATGGGTATTATGGAATGAAAGAATTAATGATATGTTTATTGGAAACTGAATATTGTCACTAATGTTAAAGAAAATTAGATTGTGGTTATGGAAAAAGGAGTGCGGGTCAATATAAAAGTATAGAAATGACAAAGTTTTGATCTGTAAAATATGGAAAATGCAAATGCTTTAAAATGATTGTATAAATTTATGTGTGTAAAAAAAAATATATATATATATATATATATATATATATATATATATATATATAGACCCCTACTCTTTTCGATAAGTGGAGTTTGATCTTTTACATCAACCTGCACTACCATCAATTCAAGCAGGTAATACCTTGGTTTAACATCTCATTCGTAAGACTGCACAATCAGAAGTGCAGTATCTGCAATTGATCTACCAGGTGTGGAACTAGAAGCCACAGCCTTTGCACCAAAGACAAGAGTGCTATCTCTTGTGCCACTGGCACTGAATATATTTTAAAATTTCATACCTTAAAACCTTCAGGAATTAAAATGGTGATTTTTATTTTAAAAGTATTTAGATACATTTCATTTAACTTTTTATGTTAATTTAGTGACGTGGTAATTGGTTTATTGAAGAGAATGTTCTTTGGTTTTGCTACTCCCTAGAAGTAGTAGTAGTTAAGACCTTGCCATTTGTTTTTATCATTAGACTGTGTGTGTATGTGTATATAGATTGTATGTTTGGCTGTACATTCACTACATCTAACTCTTAGTTAGGAGAGTTGTTTTGTCAAACTTCCAGTTTATTGCAGGATACTGACATTTGTTTTGCAGGGTCACTACACAGTGGAGAAAGGGATTTTGCCCTTTACCTGCTGTTTTGTAATTTTTGGAATTGGTGTATATAATTAGCGGGGGGGGGGGCACAGCCCTCCTACATAAAACATTTTCTTCTTATTTTTTTTGATTAAATTTAGACCATTTGTGGTTAATGTGGTGTATGTAGATTTAGTGAGTTAGCAATGTAGTGACATATAGTCCTATATATATATATATATATATATATATATATATATATATATATACACACATATATATATATACATATATATATATATATATATGGTTCTACCTGAAAACACCGACATGCAAAAACACCGGCAACAAAATCACCGACACCACAAAACCGAAAGTTCAGAAACACAAAACTTCACATGTCCGACAAATCACAATCCCGACAGTCAACAAACAAAACAAATCCCCTGTCCAAAAAAGCACACACATAACACAAGCACACCAAAAACCTTACAAACCTACACTAAACCTTACAAACACAACTATCTATGCACTAACCTTAACCCAAATCCTAACGTCCGTCACTATCGCACACTCACCTAGCCCGCACCCTAACCCTAACTCACTTAACCCGCCCCTAACCCTAAAGTCTGTCACTATCGCACACTCACCTGACCTGTGCCCTAACCCTAACTCACTTAATCCGCCCCAACCCTAAAGTCTGTCACTATTGCACACTTACCTTACTCGCACCCTAACCCTGCCGTCCATCACTACCGCATACTTACACACTAGCGCTTGTTTGACATGTCGGTGTTGTCAGCATCAGGATTTTCAACTGTCTGTCATCTCCGTTGTCGATCTTCCGTTGTCGGTGTTCTCGTCGTTGGCGTTTCCAGCTTTCGGCATTATCAGGTAGACCTATATATATATATATATATATATATATATATATATATATATGTGTGTGTGTGTGTGTCTGTGTATGTTTGCGCGCATGCACACACACACACACACACGCACACACGCACACGCACACACACACACACACACAAACTTATAGATGGGAGGCTTCACTTCAGTCACCTGTTGGTATAATACCAAGACAGAACCTCAGGAGTGGAAATTGGATCAGCAGGTGTTCCAAGAATTGATCCATCTGTGGGGAACACCTCAAATAGACTTTTGTTTCCACTTAAAATAATCATTTTCAAAATTCTGCTGCAGGACTACATGCAAGAAGGCCTGGAAGCAGGATTCTTTTTCTTTTCCTTGGCAGGAATGTTCCTGTTTGCTTTTCTACCCTTTCCTGTAATATTCAGGGTCATTCTGAAGATACAGAAGGACACTGTAAAGATCCTTGTGGTGATTCCTTTCTGGCTCAGGCAACAGTGATTCTCCCTTCTTTTGAAAATGGACAGGGTTAATGACAACAAGCTTCCTCACAGCCTTAGATCTACTCATACAAGTCAGGGGGTGTTTGACGCATCCCAGTGCAAAATAACTGTACTGACTACCTGGATGACAGTGTCTTGCTACCTTTTAGGCAATTTTTTTTTGAAGATGTGCAGCAGGTATTAAAGGAGACAAGAAGACCCGCTGTTAGAAAACAATATGTTAGTAAATGGAAAAGGTTTTCTAGTTGGTGCGAAGAAAAGAACATTTACTCTTTCAGGACTAGTGTTTCTCTGCTTCTGCATTATTTGAGTGAGTTATTAGCCTTTGGCCTGTCGGCCATTTCTGCATGTCTACTTATGGATCCTGCTTTGTTAAAAATATTTTCACATGAGATTGCACTAAAAGGTATGTTTTATATCAAGCCTGCTAGGAAGCAGGTGGCCCCTCCTTGTGATCAAACTTTTGTGTTAGAAAATCCAACTCTTGTTCTCCGTGAACCAGACCATTAGGCTGACTTGAGGTTTTTAACATGGAACACAGTTTTTATTATTGATGTTTTTTGTGTTTCACGGTTGCAGTCATCACGTTTGTGTTATCCCTGCCAAGGTAGCCCTCGGCTGGCCCGAACACCAGAGACTTAGTATTTCTACATCGGTTGCTGTCACTTCAGGACTGACATCAGGTCGTCAGTAGTATAAAGTAAGGCAGCCGACGCCATTACACTCGTCTTTCTTCCAGTGGAGCCCGAAGCAGAAGCAGTTTGCATGAGTGCCGGTCGGCCGCTACCTACGTTTTCGTCTACCAAATTGAAGATGAAGTCTTCTAAAGCTAAGTACCCCGTTGGGGATCCCTTTTTCTTGCACTAACTGATGTCAGAAAAAGTTAATAATTGTCTCGCCTGTGGAAAGCAAATACCACACCGAGACTTCCATTCTTACTGTGTCACTTGTTTAGGCCCAGACCATGACGTTCCCCGTTGTTGCTTCTGTGCTTTGTTCAACGCCAGAACTATCAGTCGTTGGGCCCTTATTGTAGTCAGATATTTTCGCTTACAGTCCTCGAATTCTGATATGGCTTCGGTAAGCCGTCCGACAGCAGATCCTTTGAAAAAAAACGTAAAGATAAAGACAGAGACAGACCGTACACATCCAAACCTACCGATGACACTTCTGTTAAGTCAGTTCTCCAGTCCTCAGTGCAACGCTTTCGCAGCCCCTGATGCCCGCTTCTGTGGATTCGCAGGCCGCTACCAAGACGCTTTTGGAGTCCAGTATTACGCAAAACTCTTCGACTAAGGATCCTGCTGTCATCTCTATCTTAGGTCCGGAGCTGCTGAGCAGGCACCCGCTTCCGAGGAAGTCCTTCGCACTACCTATTCTCGACACAAACTGATGTCTTCTTACGTGACTACCATTCTTTCAAAAAGACTGAGTTTCTAAGGCACAGGGTATGATTTACACCCAAGAAACTGACGACCCACTCTCAGGTGCCTGCTTCCTTGGCTCAGTCTCAAATGCTTAAACTGCGGAAGACCTTATCATGCTGATCAGGGGAAACCAAGCTACCCCCCTCCAAAAGGAAAAGAGATCTGTTCCCTGTAGTTTTGTCTGAACAAGAGTCAGATGAATCTGATGCATCTGAATATGAAGACATGCAACCCCTCTTTACTTATGAGATTTCTGATGCAGAGGATTCCATTCCTTTAGCCTCTCCCCCCAGAGAATTTTTCCTTTGGGAAAACCCTGCATACTTTATGGGAGCATTACCTGTGGGAGAGTCAAGACTACCCTCAGTCTAAATAGAGACTCAGGGAATTCCTAGATCTTCCACAGCACAGACCCTTGGCCATCCTCCAGTCCTGGATGTTTTCCTGGAATCCAGCTTGACTCCTGACACCGTCCCTCCTGCACCCAGAAAACCAGACAGGTACTATAGAGTCCTTGACTCAAACAAATTTCTTTTTAAAAATCCTACTGCTGACCCTGAGGTAATTTCTCAAGGGCCTAAAGGGATTAAAGCAACCTCTGCTAAGAATCCCACCCCCTCAGAAAGGGATTCCTGAGCACTGGACAGATGGGGTAAAAAGTATACACCTAAGCTACTCTTGCTGTCAGGGCACTAAATTGTCAGTTCCATATGCTGAAATTTTAGCAACATACCCTGTAACTCCTTAAACAAAAAATGTCTTCCTTTCCTGCTTGGGCAGAATCTAAAGAATTACAAGAGTTAATGCATTCTGCAAGTCAAGTAACTAAACACACCTTGCACTGTGGTTTTGACACCCTAGAAGCTTTTTGCAGGGCAGCAGTCACTGGATCTGTCATTAGAAGGCATGCATGGCTTAAGAAACAGCCCCTGCCAGACCATGTCAAATCTAAATTGTTGGATGCCGTCTTGCACAAAGATAACTTATTTGGCACTAAGGCAGAAGAGATCTTAAAAAAGATGGAAGAAAAAAGCAAAATCTATGCAAACAGTTAAGGATTTCTTGCAGGTCCAGCCACTTAGGTTCAGCAGGCATTGTCCCACCAAACACTGGTCCTTTCCTGCACCCAGTAAGCCAGCCCAGCCTAGGCCAAGGGGAACCAGACCCCCCCCCCCCGCCAGACAGCAGCCACAGGGAATGCAGAGATCTAAGCAATAGATTACTTCCACTTCAAAACCAGGGAGTTCTAAGCCATCCCCTTATGGTAAGAACTCATAATGACTCACCTCCCCACCCCCTTTCCTTTGCCCACCTTCACTTACCATTAGGAGGAAAACTCTCCTTTCATGTAAGCACCTGGGCAACCATTATCAATGACCGCTGGATTCTGAACGTAGTGTCTCAGGGATACAAATTTTCCTTCCACACCCTTCCAACCCCAGAAGGGTTCCCAGCTCTACCACCAAACCAGTGGGCAGAGGTTCAAAAGCAAATACTTTTCCTGCTCATTCCTGCAGAACAGATAGGCACTTTCCTGCAGAACAGACAGGCCAAGGTTTCTACTCCAGACTTTTTCTGGTGACCAGAAAAGAGGGCACTTGGCACCCCTTCCTTGATCTATCCATTCTAAACACCTTCCTGGTGATCATAAAATTCAAAATGCTCACCCTCCAGCAGCTGCTACCCATGCTCTCCAAGGATGCTTGGCTAGCAACCCTAAATCTAAAAGAGGCCTACCTCCACATTCCTATCAGGGAATCATGCAGGAAATATCTCCGTTTGCAGGATCTCAACACTTTCAGTTCTCTATGCTTCCCTTTGGCTTATCTACTGCTCCCAGAGTTTTCACAAAATGTCTGGCTTCGGCCATCGCCTTTTGCAGACAAAGAAATATTCAGATTTACCCATACTTAGATGACTGCCTAATTCAGGCAGACAGCCAGGAAAAGCTGCTCAATCACCTGGCCTTTGTAAAAACCATACTAACCTCCCTAGGGTACACAGTCGAAAAGAAATCCAAACAGGTGCCCACCCAAAGGATTATCTTCCTGAGAGCAAGCCTGGACACAGCATCCCAGATGACATACCGTACACCAGAGAAACAAATTTTCCTGACAACTTACTTCTCTCAACTAGCCACCAGACCCCAGCTATCTGCAAGGAAGATCCTGCAAGTTCTGAAGTTCATGGCATCTTGCATACTACTCATGCCATATGCCAGACTGCATGTGAGGAAACTTCAGTGGTACCTAAAAAGCCTTTGGTGTCAACACTCTCAAGACCTGGAAACTCTTATACCTATAATTCCCTGCCTCAGAAAAGATTTTCTTTGGTGGGCAACAACATGCTCCCTCAACAGGGGACTGCCTTTCTCACCACCACTCCCGCCACCCAGACCCTCACCACAGATGCATCAGACTATGCTTGGGGTGCACGTCTGGACGGGCAGGTGCATACAGGGCCAATGGAGCCCACAGCAAATCCCTCTGCACATCAGTCAAAAAGAGATGATGGCTGTGCAGCATGCCTTGATAGCTTTCAAGCCCCTTCTCTCTCCAGGAGTTCACCTGATCAAAACAGACAACGCCACTCTGATGTGGTATATCAACAAGCAGGGAGGGACTCACTCCTACCCTCTATGCAGGCTGGCCATGACCCTTTGGCACACAGCCTGTGCCATGCAACTACACCTGTTAGCGCAATTCCTACCAGGCTCTCTCAACTGTCTGGCAGACCAGTTAAGCAGAAATCTTCTGGACCCATACGAGTGGCAGCTCAACAGAAGAAGCGTCACCCTAATAACTCAGAAATGGCGCACCCCGAAGGTCTACCTCTTTGCCTCCCACACCAGCCATCAGCTCAGCAAATTCTGCACCAGGGAGCATCATTGTGTGGCTTGGAAAGTGGATGCCCTGTCCTTCCCATGGGTCAAGCTATCGGTCTATGCCTTTCCTCCACTACCTCTCATCCCCAGGATACTGCTCAAAGTAAAGGAGAAAAAACTGGCCCCGGCAACACTAGTAGCCCTTGCTGCGCAGCCTGTCCCCATGGCATCTTCCTCCAATTCCAAACCTCCTGACCCAGAGGGAAGGGTAATTCATGCATCCCCAATTGCAGACACTCAATTTGGCAGCTTGGCTTATTCCCTAACCCCAAACCAATCTGCCAACCTAAGTAAACAGGTTCTTGATGTTATCCGTGAGGCCAGCCGCCCTAGCACCTGAAAGGCTTATGCTGACCAATGGAAAAGGTTCTGCACCTAGATCCAGGTTAATGGAGCCAATACGGCACAGCCCTCCCTCCCTCTCCTGGATTACTTAGCTGACCTACTACACAGTGGCCCCTCTTTCTCCTCTATAAAAAATTATGCCTCTGCTATTTCTGCTCATTTTTCCTCTGAAAAGCTCCTTTTCTCACACCCTTTGATCAGACAGTTCCTAAGAGAGGCTAGCAACTTGAGGCCACCCAGAAGGGCACCTACACCAGCTTGGGACCTTAACTTTGTATTGGAAAAGCTCACCCTACCCCCTTTCGAAGCAGTTTCTTCTGCAGAGCTAAAATTTCTCTCCTGGAAGATAGCATTCCTTCTGGCCATCACTTCAGCCAGAAGAGTCTTTGAGCTGCAAGAGCTCATGGCTGTGGAACCCTTCATCATCTTCCATGCTGACAGGGTATCCCTCAGAACTAACCCATCCTTCATGCCCAAGGTGGTGTCCAGTGTGGCTCTCAACCAATTCATTCATTTGCCCACCTTTTTTCTTAATCCCCAGAACAAAGGGGAAAGGATTCTTCACTCTCTAGATGTGCACAGACAGCTCAGATTCTGTCTAGACAGGACTAAATCCTTCAGAAAGTCTGATCAATTGCTGATTAGCTTTGCTACAGGGGAAGAAGGTGAAGCCATCTCCAAACAAACCATCTCCAGATGGATAGCACACTGCATCCATTTCTGCTACAAACAACATGGAAAGCCTCCCCCCAAGGGGGTCAGGATGCACTCCACCAGAGCAGCCTCCACCTCTGCAGCTTTCCTCAGATGAGTCCCCACCAGGGACATCTTGGAGGCTGCCACCTGGACATCTGTTCACACTTTTACTAAGCATTACCACCTCCCTCTCTTCTCCCAGTCCAGGGCAGGGTTTGCCTCAGCAGTCTTGCAGGGCATCCTAGCCAGCCCCTAGTTTCCTTGACTGCCTCCACCCATTTCCTCAGCTTTGGGAATCAGCCCAAATGTGATGACTGCAACAGTGAAACATGAAGAACATAGTAGAGTTGTGTACACTTACCATAAATTTAGATGTTTGAGTGTATTCACTGCTGCAATCCTGGTTTCCCCCCTTCATCCCCCTTTCTTCTCTTTCCTTACAAGGGACATATTGATATTTATTTTCCACTGGTGGTGTTCTTCCACCAGAACATGGCTCCTACTTGGGGACTCCTGATAGGTTAAGGCAAGAAAAACTGATGTAATGGTGTCGGCTGCCTTACTTTATACTACTGACGACCTGACGTCAGTCCTGAAATAACAGCAACTGAAGCAGAAATAGTAATTCTCTAGTATTTGGGCTGGCCGAGGGCTACCCTGGCAGGGATAACCCAGATGTGATGACTGCAACAGTGAATACACTCGAAAATCGACATTTATGGTAAGTGTACACAACTGTACTTTCTGACCTCTGAGAGAAAAATATTTTGAGCTGGAAGCTCTTATGGTGGGTCATTCTTATCCCTTTTTTTAAATAGGGTTTCCTTAAGAACAAATCCTAAATTTTTGCTTAAAGTTATATCATAGTGTACTTAGACTTGAGTTACATTTCTCCCTGTCTTACCTGTCAACTGTCCAGTTTTTTGGCTCAACGTTACGGTCTGTTCCTTATAAAATTTGTGGTTTTCTGACAAATCACTGGGATGATTTGAGGAATTAAATCACTAAATAATGACATAAATTTAAGTTTCAGATCTCACATCCTTTAGAAAATGCATTTTAACACAAGCCTTGTTATTCTAGCTAATTTTTAAGTTTATAAGAGCAATATTTAAAATACGTCTTATTTTTGGGACGTTGTCCCTCCATTATGTCAGGCTTCGTCCAAATTTCTTGGGTTAAGAGGTTGAGCGGTATGCTCACTGTCTTCCTTCCAGAACCCGAAAATTAGGGAGAAAAGGATATTCCATACTTTGGCTGTCTTTAAACAACTCAGGTACTGTCTTGATAGAACAAAATCTTTCAGAAACTGATCACTTGTTCATTTCTTGTGAATTAAGAAAAAGGACCACCTTTGTCAAAGCTGACTATTTCCAAGTGGTTGTCTCATGCTGCTATTACATTTTTTATACTCACCAGAACAAGACAAAATCAGGCAGGATCAAGGCTTATTGTATTAGAGCCTTGGCATCATCTGTAGCATTTTAGAAAGGTGTGCATTCTAGAAGTATTCTAGAGCAGCAGGCATGGTCTTTTGTGAACACTTTTGCAAAGCACAATTAACTAGATTACTTCTCTAGGTCTAGAACAGGCTTTGCTAGGACCATTCTCCAGATGCTCTTGAAACCTAATCCTTTCTTCTCCCAGTCTGTCTAAACTATAGTAGTCTACTCCTATAGCTAAGGCTGCTGCAGCAGTGAGCCATAGAATGGACACAGTACAGTTGTTTAAGTAAACATGCCGTAACAGTAGATGTTTAAATGATCGCTGCTGAAATAGCCACTCCATGCATCTCCCTCATTTTTGTAAGTTTTTTTGCCATGTTGAGAATTTTTATTTTTGGTTTCTTAACATCGTATTTGTCAGAGCTCTGAAGAACCTGCTGGCCAAACCTGACTTTCTAGTCAGCTAAGCTTGAGCTAACTAATGGTTGGGGCTCATGGAAAGTGGCTTGAAAGCTTTGGAAGTTGTCCAGCTGTTGTATCCTTAGAAGGATATAATCCATATAACTAAGGTTGTTGCAGCAGTGATCATTTAAACATTTCTGTTTTGGCAAGTTTACTTGCGTAACTGTACTTTGTTTTACTTCATGTGGTGAGAGCTGACTGAGAAGAGATCATCAACTAGGCAGCCATAATAAGTAGTTCAGGTTTTGTGCATTTGGCAAAGGCACCTGGAAGAGGACATGCAGTGAGCTGGTGGCGGAGAATATCTCCTCACTTCCACAGGAAAGTTCCTGCCAATCCCTAGTAACATGAGCAGTAGTTTCTCTGGTCTCCACCAGAGGGATCTTTTCCAATCTACATACCCCTGAGTGCACCAAACTCCCCCCGATGATGCAAACAGGCCACACATCTTTACTCCTTCCTCTAACTGCTTGGTTTACAGTGCCAGGATTGCTAATCAAACCTCAGTCATTCGAGTGGCATTGAGGGTTCTGTCCCTGTTTGTCAAAAGCCAGGTGGATCATCTGCTTACATTTTCCTCACATGAATACAGTAGCATATACCACCTGCCACCTTCTAACTCTTTGATCTCTGAATAATTTATGGGGTCTTAATGTGTTTTTTTCTTTGCACTGACCATGTACTTGACATACTGCTAATTCAAATGCCAGCTGTAGTGAATTGCAGAATGTACAGTTGTTATACCTTTTTAACTCTATGTGTGCTTGACTTTAATATATTTTAAGGTATTTCTTTTTAGAAGTGTCTGTTTTAGCAAAATGCAATGGTGTGTGAAGAGTGAAAAATGCAAAGAACCCTTAACTGGTTTGGAGCTAAAATGTGTCATTAAAAACAAACACTAATACAGTAATAAGTTGCTGGTACATGGAAAATAAAACTGTTTTGATGGCCTCTTTTCTGAAATTTTGGACTGAGCTGTTAAATACCACTGGGTATAGCACAGAATATCACCATTCACTGCTGCATTTTGCATATGTAGTGGAGCTGCAGAATAAAGCAAGCGAATGTCACCTTTGTGGACATCTGCTATGCTGTGCATTGTTTCCCGATAAAGGATGTTTCCTTCTATTTCAAACACTTGAAATAATGGAGTTTGATCAGCACTATTATCAGTTAGAGGGGATTAACTGCACTCTGTAGTAAGAAGTGCAGCACATTATATTCTTTAGGACGCATTATTTGCATTTCATCCCACTGATTTGCATCATACCCTAATGTTACATACAATATATGTATATATATTTTGTAATTTGTTAAATGGTTTGCTGTATTGAAACAAATGGATAGAACATGTCACAGTAAAATAAAATGTTCAGATAATCTTCTTTGCTTATACATTTAGGATTTTGTCCTGAAAGTTTTAGAAAGAAAGCACAAGGGCATTTTAAAAATATGATCCACATATAATGTTTTTTTGTTTTTAATTTTTTTTTAAACTAGTGTATGGAACAGCTGATGAGGATCCAGGTCGAGCTGCAGGATACAGTGAAAGATCTGTCCAAGTCCAAGAAGAAGTATTTTGAGACTGAACAGATGGCACACACACTGCGGGAGAAAGCTGACATTGAGGCCAAGTATGTGCTAAGGGTGCTGAGAAAGACTTTTGAATGAAGTGTTAAGTAGTATTTCTTTTACTGCTGAGGTCATCACTGTATCCATCTGTAGATGTTATATTTCCATATGTGAGTAGTGTTGATGTTTTCGTTGTTTCATGGTTATTGTTAGGGGAAACATAACTGTCACATTTTGTTGAAGCAAACAATATAAAACATTTTAAAATGCATTTCTATCAGATTTAGCTTTTCATGTGAGCTGCATTTGACTTTTAATTCTGGCATTCTTTGTGTCAATAAAAAATAAATTTAGTAATACTGGACATGTGTATGAAAAGCAAAACACATCTATGCACCTATAAAACAGACTATACTAGTAACTGTTTTGTTATTTTGTAGGTGCATAGTTTTGTTATTCTTGTAGTTTGTAAAGCATATCATCTAATGATTAAAACCACAAATTTATAGAAGTAGAGTATTTAGCAAATTTATTCAGTATAAATTTACATGATTCTTACTTTCCTTGTTCAGACCATGTTTTTGTAATGCCAGCTTGCAACATACTACCTGCTCAGGTTAAACTGCTTGACTGTGAAGATAAGGGTTCCAAAGTAGTGTTGATTCCCTTTAATAATTGCATAATTGTTGCATAAACTCCTGTATGACTTTTGTGTATTTAACAATTCATTATGGATTAGTTTCCTTTTTAATTATGTCTTGTGCTCATCCCTTTCTGAAATTATTGATATCTTTTTAATTCATTTTTTTTTAGATTTTGTTTACAAGTAGAAGTTAGTTAGACTTAACGATGAGAATTTTCAGCAGTGACCCGAAATATTGTAGTATCATTAACTAGTGGGACAAGCTGCAATGGAGAAAGGAGTTATTTTCCCAGTCAATGAAAATGTTGAAATGCTTTTTACTTTTAATGTCTGAGAACCAAGAATAAAAAAATTAAATGATTGCTACGTCAGTCATAAGGAAATTCAGTGTATTTCCAATATAATTTCTTTCTTTTTGTTGCAGTATAAATTACTATGTATTAAAAATTAACACTGTGTTTGCTACAATGTATAAAAAATCTTGATTACTTAAGGTGTGGGTACCTTCCCAGCTTAGTTTTAAACTAAGAAATGTTATTCATCTCATCAGTCTGATCACTGTGAGTAAAGAGCCGCTTGTTGGATCCATTCCAGCTGTGTTAAAGCTCCAGGCCTTGAGCTCCTTTACGAACCTTTTCGTCCCATAATCTCTCTGGTCTACCAAGTTCCCTCGTAATCTCATTTGCTGCCATCAGATTCAGATTGAATCTTTGGCCAAAGCGAAGTGTTCCCTTTTCATATTGTTGTCACTGTTTATTTTCACCCAACCTCTTCCCCCTGGGATTTCTTGGTACCATTAAGCAAATTGGCATTGAAATAGATTTTTTTTTCTTATCACCTTTTAATCTGTATTTTATATGTATATATGTATATATATATATATATATATATATATATATATATATATATATATATATATACTTTTGTTAAGTTTCCATGAGTCACTGGTTGTTGGGTCCCGTGACTCCCTATCTTGACAAGTTAAAAAAAATTATATATTCTTAATCTTGATGTATGTATATAGATTCTGGCAGAAGACTTGATGTCTCTTATTAGGGGAAGCCAGTCCCACCTATTTACCCCAGCCAAAAGAAAAATGGACACCTCCCCTGAGGTCTTTTCCGACCAGGAATCGGAAGGATCTGTTCTTGAGGAGTCAGACATGGAAGACTAGCGCTTTGCAGCATTTGAGGATTCTGATGCTGATGACCCCATGTCTGCCTCACTCCTGAGGACCTCTCTTTTGGGGAAACCTTAAACTCCCTCAGGGAACACTTTCAATGGGATTCTCAAGATTGCCCTCAGTCTAAGAAGAGGCTGAGAAAGTTCCTTGACCTGCCTCAGCATAAGACTCTGGCCATTCCTCCTTTCCTGGATGGTAGTAGAGGATGTTTTTCTAGAATCTGCTCTTTCTCCAGACTCTCTTCCCCCAGCACCCAGGAAACCAGACAAATATTACAGGGTGCAAGACATTGACAAGTATCTTTTTAAAAACCCTACTGCAGACCCAGAAGTCATTAATCAAGGCCCTAAGGGGGCTAGGGTAAGCTCATCTAAGAATCCCATTCCAGCTGACAAAGAGAGCAGAGCTGCAGACAGAATGGTGAAAAAAGGTATACACCTCAGCCACATTAGCTGTAAGAGCCTTACATTGTCAATTCCATATGCTGATATTCCAGCAAAATGTGCTCAAACTAATAAAATAGAAGTTATTTTCCATCCCTGACAATAGTACTACCAGAGAATTAACTGACCTCATACAGTCCAGCTTTCAGGTAGCCAAACACTCCTTGCATTGTGGTTTTGATGTCTTAGAAGCTTCTAGCAGGGCTGCAGTTACAGGCTCAGTGATCAGAAGATATGCCTGATTAAGGGAGCAACCTTTGCCTGACCAAGTAAAATCCAAACTGTTAGACACCATTTTGAATAAGTACCAATTGTTTGGACCTAAGGCGGAAGAGGTTATTAAGAAAATGGAGGACAAGGGCAAGTCTATGCAAACTGTCAAGGACTTGTTGCAGGTGCAGCCTCCCAGGTTCAGCAGAAATTTCCCCACTAAACATTGACCCTTTCCTTCACAGACAAAACCAGTCCAGAGGAAGGGACACAAAGACAGAGCCCCTAGACACCAGTCCCATACCCAACAAAGACCCACGTAGTGGTCCACTGCTGCTCCTAGGCAAGGGAGTTCTAAACCCACACTCCCTTCCCCAAGGACTCTCAATGACTCTCTCCCCTCTGCCCCCTCATGTCACCAGACAGGCTAGGAGGAAGACTTCCCCTCTTTCTAGAAATCTGGCAGGCCATCACCTCAAATTTGTGGGTCCTAAAAATTATTACCAGCGGGTACAGATTCTATTTCAAAGAAAAGCCAAAAAGGTCAGGTTGCCCAGACATCCCTGTAAATCAGAGGACAGAAGCTATTTGTCAGATCCAAAAGCTTTATGCCCAGGGTGCTGTAAAACCTGTACCAAAGGAACAGGCTGGAAAAGGATTTTATTCAAGACTGTTCCTGGTTCCCAGAAAAGAGGGCATCTGGCACCCTGTCCTAGACCTCTCACCTTGAAGCTGTCCCTCCTGGTTCCAAAATTCAAGATACTGACTCTTGAAATACTACTACCTATGCTGCCACCACAAGCTTGGTTAGTGGCCCTAGATCTGAAGGATGCCTATCTGCATATCCCTATCAGGCAGTCCTGCAGGAGTTACCTAAGATTCAGAGCAGGGTCCCAACATTTTCAGTTCTCTGCTCTGCCCTTTGGCTTATCCGCTGCTCCCAGAGTCTTTACCAAGTGCCTGGCTCCAGTCATTGCATTTTGCAGACAGATGGGCATACACATTTATCGCTGTTTTGATGATTTCCTCATCCAGGCAGAAATGAAGGAATGACTCCTGCAGGACCTCTCCTTTGTGCAGACCCTACTAACCTCACTGCAATTCATCATCAACCAGAAGAAATCCAATCTACAACACACCCGAAGGTTAACCTTGACACCTCAGCACAAATGGCCTACCTCCCCCCAAAGAAGTAGGCCTTCCTACAGTCTTACTTCACACAGTTGGCAAACAAAACCTACCTCACTGCCAGAGAAATCCTGCAAGCCCTGGGATACATGTCCTCCTGAATCCTGCTGGTACCCCTTGCCAGACTGCACATGTGAAAATTACAGTGGTACCTATGGAACCTCTGGTGCCAACAATCACAGTCACTGGAACACCAGCTTCCCCTGATTCCTTGTTTAAGGAAGGAGCTCCTGTGGTGGGCCGAGGCTTGCACTCTGAACAAGAACCTACAATTTGTCCTTTACCCACATGACCAAACTATAACCACAGATGCGTCAGATGCAGCCTGGAGAGCACACAAAGGAAACCTGTGAACTCAGGCCTTTTGGAAACAAGAGGTTCAGGGTCTCCATATCAACCTGAAAGAAATGCTAGCTGTGCACAGGGCAGTCCTATCCTTCCATGAACACCTGTCACCAGGAGTACCCTTAATCAAGACAGACAACACTACAGTGATGTGGTACATCAACACGCAGGGGGCACACACTCTTAACCCCTGTGTCGCTTTGGCATGAAAATTTGGCAGTCAGCCTCAAATCTGGGACTGCATCTGACAACACAGTACATTCCAGGGAAACATTCCAGGGAAACAAAACACCCTGTCAGATCAGTTAAGCAGAAACCTCCTGGACCTCCATGAGTAGCAGTTGCATAGGGAAACCTTCCTAAAAATCAGTCAGATCTGGGGGAAACCAGACATAGACCTGTTTGCAAGCTACCAGAACCGCCAACTGACCAAATTCGGCCCAAGAGACTTTCATCCAGAAGCTTGGAGGGTGGACGCCTTCTCATTCCACTGGGGCAGCCTGTTTGGGTATGCTTCCCCCCACTGTCTCTGATACCTAGGGTGCTTCTCAAGATCAGAGAGGAAGGACCAAGGGCTATCCTCATTGCCCAGACTGGCCAAGGCAGCACTGGTACGCCATACTTCTCAGTCCGAGCATACACCCTCCCATCTTTCTACCACCACAACAAACCTTCTCACACAGCAGAGAGGGAAGCTACTGCACCCTGGCCTTGCCACACACTTAAGTTAGCCGCATGGCTGATTCCACAAAGGCGGATGACACTTCACCTCTCAGCAAACAAGTGTTATACATTATTAAGGAGGCCTGTAGACGCAGCACCAGAAAACCGTATTCTGCAAAATGGAAAAGATTCACCTGCTGGTGCAACAGCAGAGGCGCATTCAGCACCCATGCCTCTCTACCACTGGTTCTGGACTACCTGGCAGAGCTTCTAGGAAAGGGGCTGTCTTCTATCAAGACTCATGCTTCAGCTGTCTCAGCCTATGTCTAGGTGGAGCAGCCCTTGTTCTCTCAGTACCTATTAAAACAGCTCCTCAGAGGAGTAGCTCACATCAGACCACCTAGAAGGCCACCTGCACTAGCTTGAGATCTGAACTTTGTCCTGAAAAGTTGACTTTATCCCCTTTTGAGCCAGCATCTTCAGCAGATCTCAAGTTTGTTTCTTGGAAAACTACTTTCTTATTGGCTATCACTTCTGCCAGGAAGGTATCTGAGCTCCAGGTCCTTATGACCACACAGCCCTTCATCATTTTCCACACAGACAGGGTCTCTCTCAGAACCAGTCCCGCTTTTATGCCTAAGGTGGTCTCCGATGTAACCCTCAACCAGGCCATACACCTACCTACTTTCTTTCCTAAACTTAGTAATAAAGGAGAAAGAATTCTGCATACCCTAGATGTACACAGGCAATTAAGATTTTACTTTGACAGAACCAAATCAGTCAGGAAATCTGACCAACTACTGGTTTCCTTCGCCCCTGGGGCAGAGGGGAAACTCATTACAAAGCACACCATTCCCAAATGGATCTCTCTTTGCATACATTTCTGCTATGCCTTCCATGGAAAGAGTCTTCTCAACTCCATCAGATCTCATTTCACGAGAGCAGCTTCTATCTCCGCGGCCTTCCTGAGAGGGGTTCCTGGATATTCTGGAGGCTGCTACATGGACATCTGTCTACACTTTCACCAAGCACTACCAGCTGGCTACATTCTCCAAAACCAGGGCATGCTTTGCATATGCAGTCCTGCAGGGCATGCTAGCATCCCCATAACCTGTTTAGCATGCCTCCACCCACTTCCTCAGCTTTGGGAATCTTCCCACAAGTGATGACTGCAACAGTGAAACACAAAGAATATAGTACAGTTGTGTACACTTACCATAAATTAGATGGTCAGGTGTATTCACTGTAGCAGTCCTGTTTCAGTTTCACATTCTCCCCTTCTCTTTCCTAATTTCTATATCTTCCTAGGGGCAAGAAAAACTGATGTAATGGCATTGGCTGCCACTCTTTATAGCCCTGATGACCTGACATCAGCCACAGTCTCTGGACAGCCAACACAGGAAAGAAATCCTTTACTGTGGTATTCAGGCTGGCCGAGGGCTACCCAGCAGTGATAACCCACAAGTAATGACTGCAACAGTGAATACACTCAAACATCTACATTTATGGTAAGTATACACAACTATACTTTTTCCATTTACCACCTCACCAAACCCATATACTTTAAATAGTCCACCCCAGCAAAGGAAAGTGACTGAAAGAGAAGTTATGTTAGTGTTAAAAAGAGCCTTTCGGGAGGTTCCACCAGACCGCAGAGGGTCAAGAATCTATTAAAGATTCTTTTAAGTGTTTAAAAATAAAAAGGCCCTCAGACCATTTCTGAATCTCAGCAGCCTGAATCTCTAATCAGAAAGATCCCTTTCGTGATGGTCATGGTGTAAGCAATTTTGCTCTTTTTCTAAGCAAATAAATGGATGTGCTTAACAGACCTCCAAGATACCTATCTCATAGGTTCATAGGTTATTACTAGGCTGTAGGCCCTAGGGCCTATACAAGCCTAGCCATAACAATTCCCTGGCTATTTCTTCCCACAATATTCACTTCCCTGGTCCCCTGTCTAGCAGGGCGACTGACATGATCTCCGGGGTGAATTTCCTATCTCCCATTCAGTCATCAAGGTTCATTTTGAAGAGGGCCAAAGAGGCACTCTGTTTGACATGTATGGGCAGGCTGTTCCAGAGTCTGGGGAGTCTCTGGGTCAGGAACCTTATCCCTCCAGCATGTTTTGTTCATTGTGTTGACAAGGTTTAGATCCCTGGAGCTTGTGGCTCTGAGAGATTGGGGTTTATTTAAGTGTAGCATGTCCAACAGCTCTGGCTTTGACATGGCCTTGTATGTTAAGCAGAGATTGCCTCTGAGTAGACGATACGCGACAGAGTGTAGCTGGAGGTTTTTTAGATGGTCAGCATAGGGCATCTGCTTTATGCCTATTTCTGCAGCTTTTCCAGTTGTTCCAGATGTCTGATGTCTTGAGAGGTACATACTCAACGGGGTGTTGTATTCTATAATTGGTCTAATGAGGGATGAGTACAGTGGGACAATGACCTCCTTTTTTCTGGATGAAAAGCTCTTAGTGATGAGGTGTGCCACATAGAAGTATTTCCTGACTGTTGTGGCCATGTGGTTATTGAAGGTGAGACCACTGTCCACCTGTGCCCCTAAGTCTCTTATCACACTTTCAGTGTTTAATGTACTGCCACCTATTTAGTAATTCACGGGTGCTTTTTTTTCCCAAAGGGGATAATTAAACATTTCTTGGCATTGAGCTTGAGCCCATGGTTCTGGCACCAAGCATCTGTTTCTGCAAGGCCCTTTTGTAGAATATCCACATACTTTGGGGATTCAGTAATGGCTCCCAGTTTGCAGTCTTCTGTGAACTTTGTTAGCCATAGCCCCTTAGTGTTGGCCTGTACTTCAGAGAAGTAGATGCCAAACAAGAGTGGTCCCAGGACTGAACCCTGAAGTACTCCACTTGTCACTTGTCTGGAGCTGGATTTGGAGTCGGTTACTTTTACAATGTGGGTTCTGTCAGTAAGCCAGTTGGCAACCCATCGAGTGATGTAGAGATTAATGCTCAGCTTAGTAAGTTTATCTTTGATTCCAGAGTGGGGGATGATGCCGAAGGCCTTGGTGAGGTCCAGGTAGGCTGTGTGGACCGCTTTACCCTCGTCCATAGCTCTGGAGACTGATTTGAAGAAGTCAGTCAGGTTTAGGAGACAAGCTCCGCCCTTCACGAACCCAAATTGGGTGGGATCCAGTGTTTGAAGGTTGCCAATGTCTTTGTTTATAAGTTCCAATATAATATGTTCCATTGCCTTGCAGATGAGGCTTGTCAGGCTGATGGAGCGGTAGTTCCCAGGATCCAAGGTGGATCACCCCCTTGTGGAATGGGATAACTGTAGCTGTGTGTCACTCAGTGGGCACGAAGCCTGAGGTGAGGCTATGATTAAACATGACACTTAGGTGAGGTGCCAGTTCATTTTGTAGCTCATGTAGTACACAGCCCAGGATGTCATCTGGTCCCATGGATGCTGAATTCTTAGCTTTGGAGAGTGTGATTTTTACCTGTGTGGCCGTTATTACCGGAATTTGGCAATCTTTCTGTATTGAGATGGGCCCTTTAGGGCATGAGAGGGGGGTGAAGGTGGCACTGAATCGATCTGCCAGGATATTGGCAATATCCTTGGGATTAGTATATTTAATGCCTTTCTGTTGTAGGTCAGAGCAGATCTGAGCATTGCCATTTAGTTTCTTGACATAGCTATAGAGTGCCTTGTGGTTGTCTTTGGAATCTTTGGCAATTTTATTTTCGTAACTAGCTTTGGAGGATTTTATGAAGAATCTCAGCTTCTTACTGAGGCTGGTAAGGGAGTTTTTTTTGCTTCCTGGGATTTTCCTCTTTTCTGCAACAGTTTCTTCCTTTTGTTGTAAAGTTTGTTTATGTCAGGGGAACCACCAGATTGGCTTCCTTTTTTGGAGGAGAGCATCTTGATTCTGTTTGGGATGGTACAATTCATGCTCGAGTGGATGTGCTCATACAGTGCCTTAGTGTAGGATTCAGCAGTCGAACTTTCAGTTCCCGTCTGCATGGGTGTCATGAAGTTTGTCACTTCTGACTTAGTAGCATGAAGTTGGCTTTGGAGATGTTTTTTACGGAGCTTCCTTACTGGGGGGGTGGGGGAGGGATGTGGATGTCAAATGTGATTAGCTTATGGTCAGACCTGACCAATGAGGGGGTGACCATAGGTGTGGTGCATTGATTTCCCATGTTGGTAATGACCAGGTCTAGGATATAGGAGCCCCTGGTGGGACTATGAATTAGTTGATCCAGGACATTGGAATTTATGAATTCCAAGAACTGTTGGGCAAAGTTGTTGATACACGAGTAGTTTTCCCAGTTAATGGCAGGGTAGTTGAAATCACCCAGTATTAGGTTGTTTGGTTGTATCTTAATATTTTCCAGTATGTTTAGAAAGGTGTAGTGAGAATCTTGGGGCATGGTGGGGGGATCTGTAGCAAGCTGCAGGCTTGCAGTCTTACCTAATGTTAGTTGCACCTGGAGAATTTCAGATGCATTGTGTTGGGCAACTAGCCTGTTGGTGTGAATATCCTTGGTGAATATGGACATTCCTCCACTTTTAGTGTTTCGGTCCTGGTTTGGTGGCCGAAAAGTGTGGTAAGAGTTGTAGCCTGGTATTGCAGGGGTGCTCTCTGGAGCCTTGAACCAGGTCTCAGTTACTGCACAGATATCGATGTTCTCTATTTTTAGGAGTGCCTCGCGAGAGTGCATTTTGAGGTTTAGACTTCTAGCATTGAGTAGCATTACTTTCAGATTTTGCATGCTTGTACCTGTTACAGTGGTGGTTTTGCCCTTTGAACTTTGCCTAAAAAAGGCACTATAAGGGTGACAAGAGCCTTAGCCAGTAACCTGAATCCTAGCGGCGACAGGTGCAGACCACCTCTGGCAAAACATTGTGGTCTGTCGATCATGTCGTCCCAGGCAGACAGATACTGGATCCCCTTTGAATGGCACCAGAAGCTTAGCCAATTGTTGAAGTCAATCATTTTGTCCTTATACTATGGTATCGTTGTGGGCGAAGGCAGGATGCTACTCAGGCTAGGGTCATACCTACCTGGGCCACATGATCCGAGAGCTCTTCCATGTAGTCCAGGCAGGTACGTCTCAAGTCATTCACTCCAACATGGACAATGACAGAGTCATATTTGTACTTGTTGCGGAGTGACTTGAGTGCATGCGTTATGTGGCGGGTCCTGGCACCCGACAAGCAGCTGACTGTAATTTTCTCCTTGTTCAGCCTGATGAGTGGGAAATCAGTGTGCCTGACTATAGAGTCACATATGACTAAAGTGTGGGGTACGTTGTCTTGCTTTAGGAGCTGTTGTTGTTGGGTATAGCACACTGGTGTTGTGAGCTGTGTGACACTTTGGTTGTGATTGGTGTTTGCGTTTCAGCTTCGGAGGTCCTTGTTGCTTGGGGAGGTTACTGTTAAGGGCCTCCGCATATGAGGGTTTAGTGTTGCTATGTGTGGGTGTTGGTGGTGTGGGTTTAGAAGGGCTATGCATTGCTTGAGATGTAGTGCAGGTGTTAAACTTCTCCTCTTGACTGTCTAGCACAATCTTGGGTGGAGAGAGCTTTGCTTCCAGTTTGGCTATATAAGTGCATCTCTTGCAGGCTGTAGTGTTGGGTGGTAACATAAACATAACACAACATAAAAATAGCCAAAACACCCAGGATATTTCAACACTTCTGACTAGGGTCCAGCTGTTACAATTCAAAGCCCAGCCCTTCATCATACCACAGCACCCTGGTGTTAACTAAGTGCATGACAATAGTCACAGTCCAGTTGAGACTAAGGGGGATCTATGTGCTCTTGTATTGGACAGCTGGCTCCTTACTGTTACCAACAGAGAATCTCTCCTCAAAACCAGAGACTATTTGTTGCAGCTCAGCATATCCTTAGGTGTCTGTGTAATCTACCAAAAATCAAATCTTTGACCAAGAGTCCATTCTATTTATCTGGTGCTGTCTGGGCACTTCCAGTCATTTAGTCTCTCCCTCTGGATAGAATCAAGGCACTCAGAGCTGAAGAACATACATTTACACTGGGAAAAGAGTTGGTTCATATCCTAGGGTTAATGGCCTCAATGATAGCCCTCATCCCCGTTGCACATTTTTACATGAAAATTCTTCAGCAGCTACTTAAAGTCCAGTGGTGTTAGTTCTTAGATTGCTCTTCAGCCTCAGTAATTATAACTCCGTTCTACAGGAAGTATTTAAATTGGTGATTCACTTATTGTACTGTTAATTCAGGGAGACTGCTTTTCCTCCTCCCCAAGCAACACTGACCATGGATGACTTCCCGCTCTAGTGGGGGTGAGGGCAGATTTCAAAGGGATGATGTCCGAGAGACTTGGAACTAGACAGAGGCCAATCTTCCCATAAATATCCTGGAGATGAGAGTGGTCCTTCTAGCATTATGAGAATTCCATGACCTTTTTCCTCCAGGGGTGGTTGTCATTCATACATACAAAACATCCATAGTGTGGTACTTAAACAAGAAGAGAAGATCCAGTTAGTATCTGATTTGTCGAGAGGCCTTGAGGGTTTGACAGTGGGCAATTCCTTTGCATCACTTTCTGATTACAGTGAACATTCTGGAGAAAGCAAACTGTCGCACACATAAGCACAGAAGGTCCATCCTGCTGTCTTTTTAGTAGTATTTCAATCCAATGGTGACAGATCAGATATTCGACTGCTGATGCTAACCTTGCTGTGCTGTCTCTGTATCCTTGGCCAGTTCCATTTTCAGCAAATATTTTTCGATGATTCTTCCAGTTGGACACACCCTAAGAGATGCTTTAGCCATACAGTGGCTCACTGAACTCCTCTGCTCCTTCCCTGTTCCTCTAATGTCCAAATTCTTACAGAAAGAAGCAACATGCAAAGTAGTGGTGATCCTCATTGCCCCATGCTGGCCATGGCAAATTTGATTCTCCTTGCTTAGGCCTCATTTGATGAAACACCAATGGCTTCTAGATCCCCATTAGGATTTCTTAAAACACAGATCCAATCAACCTCATCTGGACCTACCCAACCTGAAACTAACTGCATGGTTTCTTGAGTTCTAGTAATAGCCAGACACCCTACTTTATCTGATGGTGTGGTTCATATTCTCTCTGCATGTTAAAAATAATCCACAAGGAAAGTTTACAAAAATAAATGGAAACAATTTTTCATTTGGGCTTCACAACAGGACACTGATCTCTTTTCTGCTGCAGTTCTTGAAATCCTTCAATTTCTTTCAGGTTTGTTTGATCAATGTCTCGGTCACTCCACAATTAAGGTACAGTTGGCTTCTATATCCATTTACTATAATGGTGTCAACCCCCTTTCATTAACTCCCATAAATTGCATAAACCCTTTCTAAACGGGACCATTCTTTTACATCCACCTGTTAAAGAACCATTTCTACCTTGTGACATCAGTTTTACCGTAGAAGCCTTAACAAGGCCACCATCTGAGGCTGCATAGTTAGCACTAGTCAAATTTGAGTCCTAGAAAACTTGGTGGCAGTCACATCCACTAGAAGAGTATCAATGCTACAAGCCATATCTTCAGTTCCTCATCTAGTCTTCCATACGAATAGAGTCCCATTGTACCATTCCCTTCTTTCTTCCCAAAACTGCATCTGAGACTAATCTCACTCAGCTTATCCATTTGCCAGTATTCTTTCTGAATCATACTAACAGTGGAGAGTACAATCCTTCTCCTTCTACTTCACACCTAGGTTGTTCATAGAAGATAGATTTTTCATCTTCATAACACTAAGACATTCAGGAAAGACAATTAGTTATCTTCTTTGCCCATAACAAATGAACTGGGACAAAAAATGTCCAAGGTTAAATTGCCTAGATGTCTTTCTGATTGTATTTCCTTTGTGTATGTAAAGAGACCTCTACCTTTTAAACCAAAAGCTCATTGTAGTGTTTCAGGAACACAGCAGTTTGCTAAAGGTAGTTTCGAAAAGAGCTCAAATACATCAAAGTAAGTTTGCAGAAACTACATTCGGTGATATTGGAATTTGCCTTTTTCTCCACTGTGGTGTGACCCTGGAGTTGGTATATGTAAGTTCAGGGGGTGTCCCACCATATGGGGGGGTGCAGAGAGGCTTGCCCTTCTGCAAAAATACATTTGCTGAATCTGACTTTGGCAAGTCAGCATTAATCCAATTACTGCCTTTTTCATAAATTCCTCTCTGTCTGAAATTTACACTGCAGCAACTTGGTCTCCATTGCACATCTTTGCAAAACATTGTAAATTGGTTGTCTTCAGATCCAGAGCTTCCTTTGGAGTTGCAGTCCATTACATGTAGGTTGGGATTCTGACTCACCAGTCAGATTGAATAAACAGCATGACTAAACTATGGAAGTTATGTATTTATCATAATACTGGATCCTTTCATCCCAGTCTGTCCAAAATGGCATCCTTCTCTATTCCAAATTGTCACTTTTCAGAGAACGTGGCAGACGATTTTGTAAGCTCTTCTGTCACATTCTTCAAGCTTTTTTTGTGGTTATGTTCTCTGTGCTGACAGTAAATGCCATCTGAGCAAACTTAGCAGCCAGGGTTCGTTATTGGGAGTGGGGATGGGTTCTTAAAAGAGCTTGTGGCTTGGCACTTTAGCTTGTCCAGATGGTATCTGACAAGGGGTTTGGTACCCATCAGTTGTATGAGATGGACTGGGATTATGGTACATACTTAACTTCTGTATGTCTGTCTTACAAAAACATAGAAAAATAAGGGGGATGAAAGAGGATGTGGATACTGCAACAGTAATCATTAAAACACAGAACAGACTTTGCTAAGACAATCGTCCAAATGCTGCTGGACCATCATCCTTCCTTCTCCCAGTCAGTGTTATACTACAGTTGCTTACCTGTACAACTAAGGCTGCTGCAGCAGTGATCTTTATGATGAATGTAGTACAGCTGTGTAAGTAAATTTACATTAACAGTAGATGTTCAGTGATCATTGCTGCAGTAACCCCTCCCTCTCTCCATCTTCTTTTTGTATGTTTTTTGTTGCTAGGGTGAAGACTTCTAATTTTATTTTACAAGCATCTCACTCTGTGAGTTGGCATGAAAGCTCTGAAGAACTTTGCACCCAAACTACTCTTTTTCACCAGCTCTCCTTTTGCTAGCTAATGGTTTGAGCTGCCCATGAAGCTGAAGAAGCTGCCCAGCTATTTTGTCCTGAGCAGGGTATAACAAGTATAGCTAGGGCTACTGCAGCAGTGACCAGGTAAAGATCTATAAGTTTTCCTGCACAATTGTACTTTCCTGAAATATCCATAATTGGGCATGTAAATGCATAATAACCGCCAACTAAGCAGTGAATACAGTGATCATTTTCAGATTTAGTAGCATATAGACATGTATTTCACAAGAAACTAAACCCTGTTTTTTAAAATTGTAAAATAGTAAAAATTACACTAAAACATAACTTGGGATATTAGCAAATAAGATCACTGTCTGTCTAACTACTTATCTTTGTTTTTTTTCTGCTGGTTTATTGAGCTCTGCATAATCTGGGTTCCCTCCATACTTTTGATGTTCATCATGTTTCACTGTTGCAGTCATTACTCTTGGGTTATCCTGCTGGCAGGCTACCCTCAGTTGGCCAGCATTCCAAAGTCTAGGTCCGGCGTTGGTTGCTGTCGCCTCTTCCATGACGTCAGTGCGCCAGGGGTATAAAAATGCAGCCAACGCCATTTTCTTCAGTCTTTCTTGCCGCGCGGTGCCCAAAGCAAAAGCAGTTCGCAAGTGCCGGTCGGCCTACTCCTGAGATTTTCAAATCTGAATTTCAGAACCGAAGTATTCATTAAAGTTAAGTACCCCGTTGGGGAAACTTCTTGCTCCAGATCGATGTCAGAAAAAGTTAACAACTGTATTTCTTGTGGGAAGCAAATACCTCATAAGGATTTTCACTCTTACTGTATTCCTTGCCTAAGCCCTGATCACAATGTTGCTAACTGTCGGTTTTGTGCTAGATTTAACCAATGCACTATCAAGCGTCGGTTCTATTTTGCATTTCATTACTTTGGCCGAAGATTTAATTATATAATGCCGTCGGAACAGCCGATAACTGGAGTTTACAAAAAACGCAAGGACAAGGATAGGCATCCGAGGTCCAAAACCGACAACGAAGCCTCTTCTAGGCCAGTCGCCGGTTCTCAGTGAGGCGCTTTCACAGCCCCTGGCACCCGCTAGCTCAGAGCCACAGGCCGCTACCGACTCCCACGTAGAGCCAACTGGGCCTCTGGAAACTCAAGATATTGGACACTCATAAATCACTCCCTCAGATGAGCAGGCATCGGCTTCTGAGGGTGTCTTCAGACCAACACAACTATATATTAAGCCATCTTCAGCTTCAAAGACAAAGGCTATAGCAGCTCTAAAGACAAAGAAACAAGTACAGCATTCTCCTACTCAGACTTCCATGCCTAAAAAACAGGTGCTCAAAATGGCCGAAGACCTAATTACTTTGATCAGGGGCTCCCCTCCCCCTCCTGATAAGAGGCCTAGGCAAGAGACAGAGTATGATTCTTCTGATCAGGTATCTAGTTCCTCTGATTCCTCTTCTGAACAGGATTACTCCATGCCTCCCTATGAGGATTCTGATGCTGAAGAATACATTCCTTCAGCCTCTCCTCCTGAGGACTATTCTTTTGGAGAAACACTGCATACTATGAGGGTGCATTTCCACTGGGAGAGCCAAGATTATTCTGAATCTAAGAAAAGGCTCAGAGACTTTCTGCTTCTTCTTCAGCACAGACCCCTTGCTTATTCCACCTGTTCTAGACATTGTAGATGATGTATTTTCAGAGTCCGGTCTGTCCCCTGACTCTTTACCCCGTGCACCTGCTAAGCCAGACAGATTCTACAGGGTCCCGGATTCTCATAAATTCATATATAAAAACCCCGCTGCTGACCCAGAAACTATATCTCAGGAACTCAAGGGGGTTAAAGCTTCCACTGCAAAAAACCCTGTCCCCTCTGATAGGGATTCTAGGGCTGTAGACAGATGGGGAAAAAAGTTTACACTTCTGCCACCCTGGCTGTAAGGGGCTTTAAATTGTCAATTTCATATGCTTAAATATCAGCAGTATTTAATGTCACTACTTAAACAGAAAATGTTGACAAATATTGAATGTTCAGAGAACAAGGAATTGCAGGATTTATTGCATGCAACTGAACAAGTGGGAAAGCATACTTTGCAATGTGGTTATGATTCACTGGAGGCCTCTTGCAGGGCTGCTGTTACAGGTTCTGTTATTAGAAGGCAGGCTTGGTTAAAGGAACAGAATCTGCCTGATCATGTTAAAGCAAAATTATTAGATGCACCATTACAACATGATACTTTGTTTGGTACTAAAGCAGAAGAGGTGTTGAAAAAAATGGAGGATAAAGCAAAATCCATGCAGGCAGTCAATGATTTCTTACCGGTACAGCCACCCAGGTTTAGCAGGAACTGGCCTTCTAAAAATTGGTCCTTTCCAGTCTCAGACAGACCACAAAGAGGCAGATACAGGCATTCCAGAGGCAGATCTCAGCCCCAAGGCTTATACAGGCCTAAAAATGGGGTGCTCCTTCCTCCAAAAGCGGAGAAGACAAATCACAACCTTACAGGAAACAGTCCCAATGACTTTCCTCTACCAGTTCCAAGCAGTTTTATTTTGACAGCCCCCTTAGGGGGGAAAACTAGCACTTTTTTCATCAAATTGGCAAATGGTTACCCAAGACAAATGGGTCCTGAATATAGTGTCCCAAGGCTACAGGTTCCATTTTCACACTCTACCAAGGTCAAAGGGCATGCCAGACATGCCACACAGTCAATGGGCAGAGGCACAAAAACAAATTACAGCCCTCATGGACAATGAGGGCCATTCAGCAAGTACCACAATAAGAGCAGGGGCAAGTATTTTACTCCAGACTTTTCCTAGTACCCAGGAAGGGCAAAACCTGGAGACCAATTCTGTACCTGTCTATACTAAATACATTTCTGGAAGTTCCAAAATTCAAGATGTTGACTCTACAGCAGCTGCTGCCCATGCTGGGCAAGAGGGCTTGGCTCGTAACTTTGGACCTAAAAGAGGCATATCTGCATGTCCCAATCACACAGTCTTGCAGAAGATACCTCAGATTCATAGCTGGCTCAATGCATTACCAATTCTCTGCACTGCCCTTTGGCTTATCTACTGCACCCAGGGTCTTCACAAAATGCCTGGCACCAGTAATTGCGTTTTGCAGATAAAAAGGAATTCAAATATATCCCTACTTGGACGACTGCCTAATTCAAGCAGAGAACAAAGACACCCTTCTAAAGCATCTGGTGTTTGTAAAAAGATTACTAATTGGCCTAGGGTACACAGTAAACGAAAAGAAATCAAAACTAGTTCCCTCTCAAGAGATAATATTCCTGGGTGCAAGCTTAAATACTACTGCCCAGATGGCTTATCTCACGCCAGACAAGCAAAAACAACTGACTACTTACTTCAAAAAATTGGCAACAAAAACCCACTTATCTGCAAGGAAAATCCTGCAGGCCTTGGGTTTCATGGCATACTGCATTCTACTAATTCCATATGCCAGACTGCATATGAGGAAACTACAATGGTATCTGAAAAGTGTTTGGACTCAGCATTGCCACAGCCTGGAGACAGTAATTGCACTCATTCCCTGCCTACAACAGGAGTTTCGATGGTGGGCAGAAGCCTGTCACCACATCAAGGGTCTGCCATTCAGTCTACCCACAGCCAGACAGGCACTGACAACGGATGCATCAGATTATGCCTGGGGGGCCCATATGGCAGGAAAATGTATTCAGGGCACATGGCCTGCAAAACAGATGCATCTTCACATCAGTCAAAAAGAGATGCTGGCTATTCAGAATGCCCTGACAGCTTTCAAGGACCTGCTTCATTCAGGACAGTTACTGATAAAGACAGACAACACTACGGTCATGTGGTATATAAACAAGCAGGGAGGTACACATTCCTACCCCCTCTGCAGACAAGCAATGACCTTATGGGACACAGCATTGGCTTTTCAAGTTCACCTGCAAGCACAATTCCTTCCAGGAAAAACAAATACTCTGGCAGACGAACTAAGCAGAAACCTCATGGATCCCCACGAATGGAAACTGGATCCACAAGTCTTCAGCATGATAATAAGAAAATGGGGGATGCCCAGACATAGATCTATTTGCCTCCCCTCACAACTGTCAATTGCAAAGATTTTGCACAAAGATTTATCACAAGCAAGCAATGAAAGTGGATGCCCTATCTTTCAGCTGGAAAAATCTAACAGTATATGCCTTTCCCCCACTGCCTCTCCTTCCCAGAGTACTCCTAAAGGTCAGAGAAGAGAAGCCAAAAATTATTTTGATTGCACCAGACTGGCCACACCAGCTCTGGTACCCAATCCTAAAGAGCTTGTCTCAAGGTCCAGCATGGATATTGCCTCAAACTTCTCACTTGCTGACCCAACAAAACAATCAGATCCTGCACAGCCAACTCAGGACCTTAAATCTGGCAGCATGGCGGATAATGTAGCCATTCAGAACACTCTTCTTTCAAAAGCTGTTGTGGACGTTATCTTGGAGGCCAGGAGGCCCAGTACCAGAAAATCTTATGCAGAAAAATGGAAGAGATTCTGTGCTTGGAACCAGGAAAAAGGCATTGACACATCTGTACCAAATATTCCTCAGATTTTACAATACCTAAGTGAGATGCTGAACAAAGGCCTTTCTTTCTCATCAATTAAGATTCATGCCTCTGCCATTTCAGCACATTACAATACGGAACCCACCTATCTTTTCTCATCCTTTAATAAGGCAGTACCTCAGAGGGGCCAAAAACATTAGGCCTCCAAGGAGACCACCAATTCCGGCTTGGGACCTCAATTATGTTTAGGAAAAACTCGCACTGCCTCCTTTCGAGCCAGCATCAACAGCAGATATAAAATTCTTATCCTGGAAAACAGCTCTGCTCCTAGCCATAACCTCTGCAAGGCGAGTCTCGGAGTTGCAAGCACTCATGGCTATGGAACCTTTCATCATTTTTCATCCAGACAGGGTTTCTCTGAAGACTAACCCTACATTTATGTCTAAGGTGGTGTCCAGTGTGGCCCTCAACCAAACCATTTACTTGCCTACCTTTTACCCAAATCCACAAAACAAGAGTGAGAAAATTCTGCATTCTTTAGACATACACAGGCAGTTGCGCTTCTACTTGGACAGAACTAAAGCTTTCAGAAAGACTGAGCAACGTTTAGTGTCATATGCTGCAGGATCACAAGGAAAGGCTATCTCAAAACAGACTATTTCTAAATGGATAGGCCACTGCATCCGTTTCTGCTATTTCCAGCATGGCAAATTAGTGCCTAAGGGCATTAGGCCTCATTCCACCAGAGCAACAGCCACTTCAGCAGCCTTCCTCAGAGGAGTACCAACCAAAGAAATCATAAGAGGCTGCAACCTGGAGTTCAGTGCACACTTTTACAAAGCACTACCACTTGCCTCTCTACTCTAAGTCCAGAGCAGGCTTCACCACTGCAGTTCTGCAGGGCCTCATAGCCTCTCCTATTCCTATTTAGCCCAGCCACCCATCCTCAGCTTTGGGATTCTACCCAAGAGTAATGACTGCAACAGTGAAACACAATGAACATAGTACAGTTGTGTACCTACCATAAATGTAGATGTTCGAGTGTATTCACTGTTGCAGTCCAGGTTACCCACCCACCATCCCCCTTCTCCTTGCTGGGACTTATCTGCACTACTCTAGCCTATACAACTTTTTTGGTGTATTTGCTTGTAGATGAAAGAAATGTTATTTTTGTGCATGCATTTCTTATTGGTATATTTTTCAGCCTACCTATTTGGGCACCTGACATCTGGGGCAAGAAAAGCTGAAGAAAATGGTGTCAGCTGCATTTTTTATACCCCTGGCGCACTGACTTCAGGGAAGAGGCTACAGCAACCGACGCCGGACCTAGACTTTGGAATTCTGGTCTACTGAGGGTAGCCTGCCAGCAGGATAACCCAAGAGTAATGACTGCAACAGTGAATACACTCAAACATCTACATTTATGGTAGGTACACAACTGTACTTTTCCATACTTGCTGACTAGGCCCCTAGTCCTTCCTCACTGGGTTTGATAGAGGATTAAAGGGTTCTTCTGAAAACATCTGGAATCTGGGCTTTTAGCTGTCAGGGTCCTTATTTTTATAAGCTCCTCCCCCAGTGGTTGGATGAGGCTCAAACACTGTCTAAATGTAAGAGGTCCCTGAAACACATTATTTTGATTTGGCTTATAACCCTTAGACATTTTCTTTTATAGCTGTTCTTACTGTGCATTTCCAATTAATTCTCAGCCTGAATTGTCAGTTTATCCAAATAGTCCTGTAACTGTGAAGAAAGTTTTCAAAGTTTAGTTCTAAATAGGAATAGCTTGTAATTTTATGCAATGTTTATCAATTTATTAAATTTATTGCTCTGTCGTTTAATTTTTGCTCGTGTTTTACTGATGTGAAGTTGTTCAATCTCGCCGTTCATTCTTACAAATGGGTTTGGAGCCGATCCCTCGGCTCCGAGTCGGCCGCTTTCACAAGCTCGAGGTTTTCGAGTAGCTCGAGGCCAAGTCCCTGTCTCATGATGCTCTCTGCCTCACCCCAGATCTAGTTGCTGCCGCAGCAGATTGGAGGTCGAGAGTGAACTCTGGTCAGTATTTCATATTTTGAAATTTATTATAGATATTTAGCTTTAGATCTGTGTTAAAAATGTGTGTTTCTTGGCTAGTTAGCCTTAGCTTATTGTTTAGGCACTGTGTTTATCCCTTTTTGACGAATTTTCATCTTTATAGAGCGGCTGCTCTTAGGCCTTTCATTGGCTGCATTTGAGTTTAACCCTATCCAATTAAAAGTGTTAACTTTTATAATTATAGCTGTTAGAACTGTTTCAAGCTTTAGCTGTTTTTTCCTAGTGTGTGTTTTTTAGATTCTTCAACTGCTTAGATATTGTTTCTGTTTGTCTAGAGTGGTGTTTGCTCTCTAGCCGGTTTATATATATATATATATATATATATATATATATATATATATATATATAAATATATATACACACACACACACACACACACACACACACACATAGATATATAGTGTTTTTCATTGCATTATGGCTGATCAGAAAGAAAGAGAGAGGCAAAAGTCAGGGTTCAAAAAATGCCCTAAGTGCGGACAAAAAAATGTCGATTACTGATCTTCATGTAAGTTGTGTGTACTGTCTGGGGGCAGTCCATCTTCAGGAGGACTGCTCCATTTGTCATTCATTTAGCAGCAGAATCTTGTTGGAACGCAGGAGAAAACTAGTGGACAGGGGTTTGTTAAAACCTGAATTCCAGGAATCGCTTAACAAGGCCGATCAAACTTCACAATCTTTGAAAGGATCCAAATCTTTGAAAGCCTCTTCGGAGCCAAAGTCTTCTGCTACGAAATTTGCTGAGAAGGTGCAGTCGCCGGTTCCACAGTCCTTGGAACCGAGCACCGAGCTTGCTTTTCGGAGCCGGTCCCCGGTATTGGAGCCAGTATCCGAACCTTTGAAATCACCTATTTTACAGTCGGTGGCTTCATTGATCCTTTCGACTTGTTCTTCGAGGAGCCTCTCCGATGTGGATGTGGACCGATTGGTGCAGAGGCTCCTCCAGAATCTGGCACTAGCCAGACCAGTTTCAGAGCCAAAGACTGCCTTACCTACCCTGTCTACTCCTCCTTTGAGCCGAGAAGGGCTTTCAGAGCTGGAGGAGGTGGAACTAATGATTGTGGAACCCTCGGAGCTGAGGCCTGTTCCAGTGCCATCGGCACCGTCGACTCAGACTACTTCAATGCTGTTTGAGGAGTCTGGGAGCTGACATTCTCCGGTTGGCTCCAGGGGGGAGAGTCGGACTGATGGGTCGGTTCTGACCTTTCCTCTTGGAGCTTTGGCAGGGATGAGCTCGTCTCCTTCCTCTGGGTCGGAATCCACTGTTTCAGTGCTGGGGAGGTTGCCATCTTCTTTGGAACCAGCTACTTCCTTGCATCGGAGCAGTGGAACCTTCGATGCCATAAGGAGAGTTAAGTCTTCTAAGACACCCACTTCATCAGGGCCTACTTCCTCATCCCCGAAAGTGCCGCTTTCTACCTCTGCATCACAGGTCCCTGTAAAGCCTCGAGACACAGAGCCTAAGGTAGCCCCATTGGGTGACCCATGTTCTACTGAGACCTCACCAGAAGCTCCCGCTGATGAGGTTCCCAGGAAGAAGCTTTGCAAGAGGAGACATTTAGACTCCCCACAGGAGTCTGTCACATCAGACACTGACTTAGAGGAGTCAGAAGGGTCCCCATGGTCCCCCTCAGGGGATATTTATTTTGCTGATATCCTTGAAGTCCTGAGACTGAGGGGTGACTGGCAGTCCATTAGCCCTACTGATGATGAGTCAGTACTTCTGAAGGCCTTTGGGTCTCAACCCTCCACCTCCTGGGTGACCACCCTTTGATGAACTAATGGAGTTAGTTGCTCGAAGGGCATGGGAGTCCTCTGATACTGTGGAAACCTGTCCCTCGGAGGCCCAACGAGTTTATTACATTGCCACAGGACAAAATGTTTCTTACCAAAGGACTGCCGGTTGATGCCATGGTGGTGGCAGCTGCCACCAAGAAAGAGATGTCAGAAACCTCTTCTACTGTCCATCGTCCTAATAGAGATTCCAGGATTATGGACAGGTATGGGAAACGCATTTTTAGTTTGGTGGCTTTTGCTATGCGATTGCTCAACTATTTAACACATTTTACCCGACTTCAAAGAGATCTCCTTAAAGAGCTTGGAAATACTCTACAGAGTATTACAGCTGAAGGCATTCATGATAAGGTGACATCCCAGCTCAGTACCCTTAATTCCATAGTTAACTCATCCATGCGACTCATTTCTTATACCGCTGATGGCACGAGTTGGGCAGCGGGTTCAGCAATAGCTCTTCGGAGACATTCCTAGATGGGCTTATGCTCCTTTGCAGAAGCCTTCAAGTCTTCCTTCATTAATACCCCATTTGATGGCTCGTCCCTTTTCGGGCTTAACGTCAAGGAAACCCTCACTAGGTGTGAACAAGATGGAAAGACTCTGATTGCCATAGGAGTCCGTTTTTCCACCCCTACTAGGGCAAAAGGGAGGAAAAATGTGGTTCCGGAAGTCCCAAGGAACCTTTCAGAACACAGGTAGTGAACCTCCCTCAATGGGCAGAGGAGGGGGTAATAATGGAAGATGCCACCCAGGCGGCAGAGGGGGTTCGCAAAAGACATGGATCAGTTCTTTGGCAAGCCCTAACAGCACTCCTGAAAGGAGGCCTGACTGTCCTACTCTGGAGGCAGTCGTGGGTCGCTTGTCTTTTTTATCCAGATGCCTGGCTAAAAATTACAAAAGATTCTTTGGTACAAAGCATTATTACCAGAGGATATGTCATTCTGTTCTCAGAACCTCCCTCTGTATGAAAGAAAATCCCAGAAGTTCCATCCAGTCTCAGGGATCAAGCAACCATAGAGATTCAAAGATTGATGGAAAAGAGAGTCATCCAGCCAGTCCCAGCAGACCAGATAGGATCCAGAACCCACTCCAGATTCTTTTTAGTTCCAAAGAAAACAGGAGACTAGAGTCCCATCTTGGATCTCAGCAGACTCGACACTTTTGTAAAGAAGGAGAAGATGTTCTTCGTGTATCACTGTTGCAGTCATTACATTTGGGTTATCTGCCTGCAGGTAGCCCTCAGCCGGCCTGAATACCAGAGTCTTGGATTCCTGCGTTGGATGCTGTCTGTTCTTCCATGACGTCAGGTTGTCAGGGGTATAAAACATGCAGCCGACGCCATTACATCAGTCTTTCTTGCTGCGCGGTGCCCGAAGCCGAAGCAGTCCACAAGTGCCAGTTGGCTGACTCCTGAAATTTTAATTTTCGAGTTTCAGAGCCGAAGTCTTCAAAAAAAGCTAAGTACCCCGTTGGGGATCCTTTTTCTTGATCTTAACCAATGTCAGTAAAAGTTAACAATTGTCTTACCTGTGGAAAGCAAATGCCTCATAAAGATTTTCATTCTTACTGCATTCCTTGCTTAGGCCCAGACCACGACATCCCTTGCTGTCGGTTTTGTGCCTTATTCAACCCCCAATCTATTCGTCGTCTATTTTCACAGCAAATTATTTTGGTACTCTCTTTAACTATCGAGAAATGGCTTCGATAAGCCATCCGATTATAGATATTCCGAAAAAAACGTAAGGATAAAGACAGAGACCGACCGCATAGGTCCAAAATTGCCGACGGCACTTCCGTTAAGCTAATCGCCAGTTCGCCGGTACTCAGTGAGGCACTTTTATTCGCAGACCTCTACTGAGACCCATTTGGAGTCGGGTGTGCCGCAAGATGCTTCTTCGACTATGAAACTTGCGGATGTCTCTACCTTGGATGGGTCCGGAGCCGCTGTGCAGGCACCGGCTTCTGAGGGTGTATTCAAGCCTACAGATTAGCATTTTAAACCGATGCCATCTTTTTCATCAAGGCCTAAAACTCGACCCACGCCTAGAAAACCGACGTCCAAACCGCATGGTCAGGCCCATATGCCTAAAGAACAAATGCTTAGAATGGCTAAAGACCTTATTACTTTAATTAGGGGAAGCCAGCCTTCCCCCTGTAAGAGATCTAGAACTGATTTTCCTTCTGATTTTTCTGATCAGGATTCTGAAATTTCTGTTTCTTCTGATTACCAGGATTTGCCCTTATCTACCTATGAGGATTCTGATGCAGAGGACTCCATACCCTCTGCTTCCCCTCCAGAAGATTTTTATTTTGGTGAAACCTTGCACACTCTTAGGGAGCATTTCTGCTGATAAAGCCAGGATTAGTCTGACTCCAAAAAGAGGCTTAGGGAATTCTTACTCCTCTCTCAACACAGGCCTTTAGCTATCTCTCCTTTTCTGGACATTGTAGATGATGCCTTCTTGGAATCTAGCTTGTCCACAGACACTTTACCTCCAGTTCCCAGAAAACCTGACAGGTATTACAGAGTACCTGACTCTGACGAGTTCCTCTTCAAGAATCCTACTGCGAATCCAGAGAACATTTTCCAAGGACCAAAGGGCATTAAGGCTACTGCTGTCAAAAACCCTACCCTCTCTGATAGAGATTCCAGGGCTTTGGACAGATGGGGTAAGAAGGTAAACACTTCTGCTAGTTTGGCCATTAGGGCCTTAAATTGCCAGTTTCATATGTTAAAGTATCAGCAGCATATTATGGGACTACTTAAACAGAATATTATGTTGATTCTTGTCTGTGCTGAACATAAAGAATTACAGGATTTAATGCATTCTGCTGAACAAGTTGGTAAACATGCTTTGCAGTGTGGTTTTGACTCTTTAGAAGCATCTTGCAGGGCTGCTGTCACTGGGTCTGTACTTAGAAGGCATGCTTGGCTTAAGGAGCAAAACTTGCCAGATCATGTTAAAGCTAAATTGCTGGATGCCCCCTTAAACCAAGACCGCTTGTTTGACAACAAAGCAGAAGTCATCCTTAAAAAGATGGAGGAAAAAGCTAAAACTATGCAAACTGTTAAAGGTTTCCTGCAAGTACAGCCTTCCCAGATTTAGTAGACATTAGCCTTCTAAAATTTGGTCCTTTTCAGTCTCCTCCAGGCCTTCTTAGTCCAAACCCAGGAACAGCAGACCACCTAGGTTACAGTCTCAGGCTACACACAGGCCTAAGCACTTCCAAAGCTAGAAGTAGTAAGACACCCCCCTATGGAAAAATGTCACAATGACTTAACCTTAACCCTTCCAAGCCCTGCTCAACTGCCTGCTCCCTTAGTAGGAAAGCTTTCCCTGCATGCAAAAAACTGGGAACTCATTACCCAGGACAAATGGGTTTTAAATATTGTTTTCCAAGGATACAGATTCCACTTCCACACCTTACCAACCGCAAACGGTTGGCCAGACCTTCCCCCAAATCAGTGGGCAGAGGCTCAACAGCAGTTTCTCTCTCTTCTAAGTATCAGGGCTATTTAACCTGTCCCAGCAGAAGAAAGGGGGCAAGTTTTTTACCCAAGACTTTTCTTGGTACCCAGAAAAGACAGCTCCTGGCGTCCTATCCTGGACCTCTCTATTCTAATCACCTTTTTGGTAATCCCAAATTTCAAAATGCTAACACTTCAACAGCTGCTTCCTGTGCCAGGCAAAGATGCCTGGTTGGCAACCTTAGACTTAAAGGAAGCTTACCTGCACATTCCAGTAAGGGAATCTTGCAGGAAATACCTACGCTTCAGAGCATTGGCTTATCTACTGCACCCAGGGTATTCACAAAGTGTCTAGCTTCAGCCATTGCATTTTGCAGGCAGAGAAATATTCAGATATACCCATACCTGGACGATTGTCTGATTCAGGCAGAAAGTCAGGACATGCTATTAAAACATCTGGCATTTGTAAAGAACTTCTAACCTCTCTGGTGTTCACCATAAACAAAAAAAAAATCGTCATCTAGTACCCTGCCAACAGATTGTATTCCTGGGAGCAAGCTTGAACACAACTTCGCAGATGGCTTACCTAATGCCAAGAGAAATAAGTTTATTTGACAGCCTACTTCAAACTACTGGCCACAAAGACCCAGCTATCTGCAAGGAAAATGCTGCAAGCCCTGGGATTCATGGCCTCTTGCATTCTACGAATTCCATATGCAAGACTGCATATGAGGAAACTACAATGGTATCTAAAAAGCCTATGGTGTCAACATTGTCAGGACCTGGAATCAATGATACCTATCTTTCCTTGTATAAAGACAGAGTTCCTTTGGTGGGCAGAGGCCTGCCACATCAACAAGGGGCTCCCTTTCAATCTGTTCCCTGCCACCAAAACCCTGACTACAGACACATCCGACTATGCATGGGGGGCTCACTTGGCAGAGCAGTGCATTCAGGGCAAATGGAACCCGAGTCAGATGCACCTGCATATCAACCAAAAAGAAATGTTAGCTGTACAGAATTCCCTGACAGCCTTCAAGGACCACATCCTTCCAGGACAATTATTGGTAAAGACAGACAACGCCACAATTATGTGGTACATAAACAAGCAGGGAAGAACCCACTCGTACCCTCTCTGCAGACTAGCCATGGCTCTGTGGAACACAGCCTTGAGCTACCAAGTGCACCTACAAGCTCAATTCCTGCCAGGCAAGCTAAATTCACTGGCAGATGACCTAAGCAGAAATCTCATGGACCCAAACAAATAGAAACTGGAACCAAAAATATTCAACCTGTTGAGGAACAAATGGGGGACCCCAGAGAGAGACCTGTTTGCCCCAGAACTACCAATTGGACAAATTCTGCACAAGACCTCCCCACAGCCAAGCTTGGAAAGTGGATGCCCTATCCTTCACCTGGGAAAGCCTCTTGGTTTATGCCTTTCCCTCTGTGCCTCTCCTCTCGAAGGTTCTGCTAAAGATCAAACAGGACAAACCAAGGACAATTCTTATTGCACCAGACTGGCCTCGCCAGCACTGGTACCCCCTCTTGCGCAGCATGGTACTGCTGGATCCATGGCACCTACCTCAGATGCCTTCCCTGCTGTCCCAGCGGGTGGGCCAGATTCTGCACCCTCAGTTTCAAACCCTGAACCTTGCAGCCTGGCTAATTCCTTGAGCTCTCCAATAGCATCCCTCAGTAAGCAGGTACTATAGGTCATTTTGGAAGCAAGGAGACCTTGTACTAGAAAGTCCTATGCTGAAAAGTGGAAAAGATACTGTTCCTGGAGCCAGACCCATTGTATGGGCACTACAGTGCCCAGTTTACCTCATATTTTTCAGTACTTAACAGAAATGCTCCACAAGGGCCTATCCTTCTCATCTATTAAAATTCATGCCTCTTCAATTTCAGCACATTATAATACTGAACCACCCCTCTTCTCTCACCCCCTGTTAAAGCAATTCGTCAGAGGGGCTAAAAATTTAAGACCCCCCCCCCCAGGCGAGCCCCTACTCCAGCTTGGGACCTTAACTTTGTTTTGGAAAAGCTCAGTCTCCCTCCATTTGAACCAGCTGCAACTGCAGAGCTGAAATTCCTTTCTTGGAAAACAGCCTTCCTTCTAGCAATCACTTCAGCAAGAAGAGTGTCTGAATTACAGGCCTTCATGGCAGTGGAGCCCTTCATTGTCTTTCATGCAGGCAGGGTTTCCCTCAGGACCAATCCTTCCTTTATACCCAAGGTGGTGTCTAGTGTGGCCCTAAATCAGTCCATTCGTTTGCCTACTTTTTTCCCTAATCCACAAAACAAAGGAGAACGAATTCTGCACTCCTTGGACATGCACAGAAAACTTAGATTTTATTTGGACAGGACTAAGCCTCTGAGGAAATCTGAACAACTGCTAGTTGGCTTTGCTGCAGGGGCAGAGGGGAAGGCCATTTCAAAGCAAACTATTTCTAAATGGATAGCCCATTGCAGTAATTTCTGCTCTAAGCACCATGGAAAACCTACCCCACAGGGGATAAGATCACATTCCACCAGGGCTGCATCCACATGTCCACCTTTCTCAGAGGGGTCCCTACCAGGGACATCCTAAAAGCTGCTACCTGGAGCTCTGTTCATACCTTCACCAAGCATTACCACATGCCTATTTTTTCTAAATCCAGAGCTGGTTTTGCCACTGCAGTATTGCAGGGCTTAATAGCTGGTCCTAATGCTCTGTAACTTCCTCCTCCCTTACTTAGCTGTGGGAATCTACCCAAATGTAATGGCTGCAACAGTGAAATGCAAAGAACATAGTACAGTTGTGTACATTTACCATAAATGTAGATGTTTGAGTGTATTCACTGTTGCAGTTCTGGGTACCCTCCCTCCAGCCCCTGACTTCTCTTGGCTCTACCTTTCCTTCTTGTTTGGTGTAGTTGAGCTTTCTGGTGTATTTGCTTTTTGTTGGAGGTGTAACATAACATATAATTGCTTCCCATTATGGGGGCACCTTACATCTGGGGCAAGAAAGACTGATATAATGGCGTTGGCTGCATGTTTTATACCCCTGATGACCTGACGTCATGGAAGAAGAGAGAGAGCATCCGATGCAGGAATCCAAGACTCTGGTATTCAGGCCGGCTGAGGGCTACCTGCAGGCAGATAACCGAAATGTAATGACTGCAACAGTGAATACACTCGAACATCTACATTTATGGTAAGTGTACACAACTGTACTTTCTAGATGGTCATGCTTCAATCGAATCTTCCATTTCTAGAAACAGGTGATTGGATGTGCTCTATAGATCTCAAGTATGCGTACTATCATATCAAAATGGCCAGACCATCCAGAGATCACCTGCGTTTCTGGATGGGAGCCATTCATTATCAGTTCCGAGCACTGCCCTTTGGTCTCACAACAGTCCCCAGAGTATTTACCAAATGCATGGCAGTGGTTATGGCTCACCTGAGGCATCTAGGATTCTGAGTGTTTCCGTACCTGGACAACTGGCTCCTCACCACCACCTCCAGGCAACAATTAGTTCAATCCAGGGATCACACTCTAAATCTGTTTTCTCAGTTAGGAATAACTATAATTTTTGACAAGTCTGCGTTGTCACCATCGCAGCATATCTCATTTATCAGAGCAGATTTAGACACCACTACTACCATGGTAAAATTGCCACTGGAAAGAATAGTCACTGTTCGACAACAGGCATCAGACATTCTGACACACAGAAAAGTACCAGCCTCTCAAGTATTGAAAGTACTAGGTACTGTGGCAGCAACTCTCATAGCAGTTTCCTCTAGGGCTTATGCACATGAGAATACTTCAATGGTTACTCTTCACCCAGTGGTCTTACCAACAACTTCCAATGTCATTCTTGATAATGATTATGGATTCATGCAAGAAGGGTCTCCAGTGGTGGTTGACAAGCCATCATGTAACAGGTCGTCCATTTGTTCTTTCCCCGCCATGGGCCACGGTGACCACGGACACTTCTCTGATGGGGGGGGCTTTTTCAGGGAAGAACAGCTCAAGGCACCTGGTCAGAGACAGAGTCACAATTGCATGTCAGTGTCCTGGAGATGAGAGAAGTACTTTTGGCATTGCAGTACTTCTAAGACTCTCTTCCTCTGGGAAAAATTGTGATTCAGACCGACAACATGTCAGTAGTCTGGTATATCAACAAGCAAGGGGGAACCAAGTCTTGGACCCTTTGTCGAGAAGCCTTAAGAGTATGGCAGTGGGCGATATCCACCGGGCATTTTCTGAAGGTGATGCACATCCTGGGGAAATCCAGCAAGATTGAGGAGAAACTAAGCAGAGTCATTCTGATGCCGCACGAGTGGTCCCTCAAAGACGACGTAGCGGAGATGATTTTCCGCAGATGGGGCCAGCCTTGCTGTGACCTGTTTGCATTCCCCATGAATGCCATATACAGAAGCTGCTTTGCCCTGAATCTCCCACCAGGGGAAAACCCAAGGGATTCTCTCATACACGTTTGGCCGTTGGGACTCCTATATGCATTTCCACCCAGACTTTAATTTTGATAGCTCCGTATTGGCCTCGACAGGTTTGTTTCCCCTCCCTTCGACTCTACCAACTACAGGAACCTTGGATTCTGGACCCAGTTCCAGATCTGCTGACACATTCGTCAGGGGCTCTTCATCCTTCACTTCATTCCCTCAGATTGACAGCTTGCCTACTCCGATTTCCCACATAGCTAGGTCCCACAATCTTTCCTTGGAGGTGAAGCATATCCTTGTATCCTCACATAAAGCTTCAACTAGAAAGTTATACACCGGCAAATGGAAATGGTTTGCTTTCTGGGCTTCTCAAAATGATATTGACCAATGCTTCGCCCCAATTGCTAGCATTTTAGAGTTCTTGACTAAGCTTTTTAATGAAGATTTGCGGCTGCTATCATACGTGTTCAATTAGCTGCAATTTCAAATTTTCACCTCGGATTGGAAGGTTCTAATCTTATGTCTTACAGGTTATGTAGAACCTTCTTAAAAGGAACCATGCATCTTAGACCACCAGTTAGACAACCTCTCACTCCCTGGAATCTAAATTTTGTTCTAGCTATGATTATTCTTCCTCCATTTGAGCCTGCATCCTCCTGCCAACTAAAATTCCTGTCTTGGAAAACCATCTTCTTGGTGGCCATTACATCAGCATGTAGAGTTTCCGAACTTCAGGCCTTGTCTATTAAACTCCTGTATTTGATTTTTCACCCTTGCTCTGGACTAACCCTACCTTCCTTCCTTCCAAAGGTATGTTCGGAGGCTAATCTAAATCAAACTATTGAACTCCCAACTTTCTTCAATAACCATTCCAACAAGTTGAAGTATATGTCGCATAAACTTGATGTTCACAGACAACTCCGATTTTATTTGGATAGAACAAAAGAATTTAGAAAATCAGAACCACTTTTTGTCTCTCATGCTGATACCAAGAAAGGGCTACTGGTGTCAAAAGTTACTCTTTCCAAATGGTTGACTGATTGCATAAAGTTAACATATTCTTCTGTGCATCAACCTTTAGAACATAGCGTGAAAGTCTATTCCACTAGGGCTGTTTCTACTTCTTCAGCTTATATGGCTAGGCTGCCATTGGACATGATATGTGCAGCTGCCACTTGGCCTAAGCCACATACCTTCATTACGCATTACAAAGTAGATAAGGCCTCCAGGGACAGGGCTTCCTTTGGTTCCACTATCCTCAGGAATATACTCCCATAAGCCACCCAGGATGAATGGTGCTTGGGACGCTACCCATTTGTAAGAATGAATGGCGAGATTGAACAACTTCACATAAAGAAGTTATGTACTTACCATAACGTTCCATGTGAGTTGTTCATCTCACTCTCGCCTTCATTCTTACATTCCCACTTGCCTTCTCCCTCCAGGCTTCTCGAAGAATGAGTACGAGTTTTTGCGGTCTGGTGGGTCTTGTTATAGGATTTATTACTCCGGCTGGAGTAATGTTGATTTTTTTTTTTTTTTTTTTATTGTACATGCTGGTATCAGCAAACTAGATCTGAGGTGAGGCAGGGAGCATCATGGGATAGGGACTTGGCCTCAAGCTACTCAAAAACCTCGAGCTTGTGAAAGTGGCCTATTCGGAGCCAAAGGATCGGCTCCAAGCCCATTTGTAAGAATGAAAGAGAGATGAACAACTGACATGAAACGTTATGTTAAGTACATAACTTCTTTTTTTTATTATGGTCACAGTGCTTGGAGAACAAGCACCTAGATAAACTTGAACTATAAAGTTTACGTAAGTAGTGTATAATAAGAGAATAAAACCTGGACATCATGAAGTGGACTTTGACTCTGAACACCAAGAGGTAATGGGAGGAAAAAGTTCACTTAACACCACAGCCATATTAAAAGGAGCAGGTAGTGAAAAATGATAAAGACTCTGCCATATAGCAGATCAGAGTACTGCATTACATCTTTCAGAACTTAGCAGTAGTAACTCAGATGCTCTCTTCTGCAGAGCTGTCTTCTGCAGAGAAGACAAAGATAGTCAAGTAGCTGATTTATATGCTTTTCATATTTTACACATTGATCAGTAATGATTTAGATTGTAATTAGCTAAGACTTTGAAGTTGAAAATTACAAATTTGCATAATAAAATGTGTTTTTGTAACCATTTTACTGCACAGAAATAATGTTAGCAGTCATTAATTTTACATGGAACATAAGCCATCCTGCACCTCCATACACCTTGAACCTGTGTAAACTAACGTCATTGTTACTGCACCTTAGGAAAGGGGGAACTCCCCAGAATAGTGCATCTTGGTCTTTGTCAGTCAGCTGCTTTTGCTGCAAAATGAGAGAGCAATTGATTTCCAAGATATTGACTCTCAGGGTCATAGTGACGCCATAACTGAATAGATCAATTTATATGTCTATATATGCGGTTTTGCGCCTTCTCTATTGAAATCAGTATGACTATTAGCTAAACAGAATGTATTATCAGCACTTCTGAGGAATCTTTGGTAGGCAAGAATTAGATGTCTGATGTTGTTAACTTTGGCTGCTAAGGTAAAGGAATTTGTTTGAGTGATAGGAAGCAGTTAAGGAAGTAATATAGAGATAAAGAACTGCAGCAGATTAGTGCAACACTGCATACACCATTGTGCTAAGTTGAGTTATCTTACTAGATGTGCAGTTCCAAGGTGAAGATGTCCAAGTTATTAATGTGACGTAAGCAGAGATTCATTTATGCCCAGTATATCAAGTTTGTATGATATAAGCAGATGTGAAGAAATGTAGCTTTGTTACAGATGCTGTACATTTCATGAGCTTTTTTAGACCATATATGTATAGTTCTTAAAAGTACAACATTACCAATACAGGGAATTAGGGCTATGATGCTTATCTCAGCAAGTATGTCAATGCTTATGTTGGACTGATGGTAGATAGATCTTTGACCAAGGTGGTAGTAGAGCTTATAGACCTGTTTTTATGCATAATAAAGAGTGAGAATCCATTGAAAATGTAGATGAAACAAAAATTCAGGAGGGTGCATCAATTGTCCTGATGAATTTAAGCATCTGGGGAAATGCCATAAGTGGAAGTGAAAAGAGTTAACAGGTATAGACTATGCATTGCTATAGGCAGTAGGTGAGTACACTGATCACTTCATTAAACATTTGGATAAGAGAGGACAGGGAGCATAAAGTGTATTGAATGTAAAGTTACCTTGGTTAGGAAAAGAGGGTTGGATAAGGCACGCAGGTTGAGCAGAACTTTCCAGAGCAGGAGTGTGCAGATAGAAGGAACTTGCCCATGTTTGCTTGTGCTGAGAATCCTCCCACCTTAATTTTTGCCTTAGACCCTTTACACATACTCATAATTAACTCCATTATTTTGTCAGGGAGTGCAAATGTTACCATTGCCCTGCTCATAAAATCCCAGCCAACTCTATTGAATGCTTCCTGTGCATTAATATCCATGAACACTAGTGGTGTTTTCTTACATTCTGCATCCCTGTAGATTGTCATTGTTCTGTTAATGTTGTGAAATGTTTGCCTCTATTCTGCAAAATCACAGTGATTCATATATATAAATTTTGGAAACAACTTTGCCAACCTCTTAATTAGTATAGAAATACACTCTTTATTATAATGGTTTACAATTGAAATGGGTCTATATGAATCAAGGTCTGAAGGGTCTTTACTTTCTTTTGGTAATACAGGCATCACAGCTTTCTTCCAAGATGTGGGTACCCCCTCACCTTAAAATAGACTTAAACAAAACTTTTCAGATCTTTCATTTTCTTCACTTACAATTCCAGATTTCCACAGGAATACCTTCTGTTCCTGTGGACTTCCTTGTCGATTGATCACACTTTTATTTCATGTTTTCTTGTTTTAGCTGTTACATATTAAGCCTCATCTTCCTTTAAACTTGGCATAACTAAGTCTTCCATTAATATTTCCATTTGTGGCATGACTTGATTTCCACATTCCTCTGCTTTATACGTTTCATAAAATTTCTGAAATGTCTGTAATACCTCTATGGGAGCTCTAGATGTTTTTCTGGTTGTAGCTTCCGTAGGTTTGGTAACATCTCTTTGTACTTTCTGTTAGTTAAGCTATTGTGCTAAAAGTTTTTGTGCTCTGGAGTTTTTATATTAAACAGTTTAATGACAAACCTTTCTAATCTCTTGCATATTATCCAAATGCTCTGTTATTTTTCATTTAGCACTTTGCAGTTGTTCCTGTTCATGATCTATGGAATCCTCTTAGTCTGCAATACTTTACCTTTTGTCAACATCTCAAAGTAATTCCTATTACTTATTTTCAGTATCTTTTTCTCTGTTCTTTCTGCCCTATTTTTAAACTTCATTTTTTATTTTATGCCATTCAGTAGATATACCTTCTGAAGAAATGTCCATCTTCTATATTAACTCTCATATCATTTCTACTGCCCATTCATTAAATTCCTCTGTTTTTAACAGGTAAGTGGGAAAGTGCCAATGTGTAAGTTATACTGCAGTTTTACCTTTGTTTTTATCAGTACATGATCTGAAATAGTTATTGGATATGTGCCAACCCTTTCAGTTAAAGGAGAGCCACACCCTAAAACTAGAAAAAACATGCTATTTTCAGAATATCTTGAACTTTTCTGCATTACTGATGTCTCTGAATCAAAGTAAGTGGTTATTATTTTCTAATTTGTTTTACCTCAAAATGGCTTGAAAGGGTAGCATGATTTTGTTTTACAGTCAATGCCTTCACCTTCTTCATGTCATTTTAAAGGGACAAACAGAAATTCCTATGATGAGATGAATATTTGCTATGTTTTTTTTCTTTCATCATCTTGCAACAGTACTGTGACTGGCTACTTTTGACTTTCAGCATCAATCCGCACTTTTGATTGCTTTGATTCCTTTAATTTTTATTACTGAGCATCTCTGATGCAGCAGTTTTAGGTATGTTTCAGTGATGTTTGTGTCTTTCGGCTTTTCCTGGTTTGGGGTCGCCACAGCGGAACTCCGGTCTGCTAATGATTGGTAGTGGATTTTTACATATCGGGTTACCAGCCCCTGACGCACAACCTTCAACGAAGGCATGCCCCATTCACGTATGCCTCCACACAGAAGACGCTCTAGCTGAGAATCGAACGGGACAACGTCTTGCTATGAGGCGACAGTGTTACTGCAGCACCACCACCGCAGTGTTGGTATGTTTCAGTGATATGCCTGAAAATGTAGCTGAGTATATTGTTGTTTTCAAAGTACTAACTGTAGTTCAGTGTTCAAATATGAGAAATCTGACCCTTGTGATTAGTAAGTGTTACTTGAGGCTGAGATGGTTTGTGTTGCATTCACAGTTTTGAATACTATAGTTAGAATTAAGAGTATGTGATCTTTCTTCTCCAGCGCACTGACTTGTCTTGACAAAACACTGTATGCAGTGCAAAAATGCTATAACAAAACACCAGAAGAAACCTGCACTTATAGAAAAAAAACAATGTAGAAAAAATGCAAAATCAGGTACTGACAGAAAATAAGAAAAATAGAGTTTAATAAATGGGAAGGACAGGTAAGTGTAAGTTGTTTTTCTTGTTCATTTGCAACTAAATGTAAGCTTGAAAACTTTGCTTTTGTTTAGATTCCTGGCTACACTATTTATCTGCGGTGCGGTGCTGGAAATCTGTGACTGATGAGACACATTAAAATGACATTTTTTTTTTCTTAATGGCCCTGTAGTTGGAATAAGTGACCTAACCTTATTACTGTGCCACTCTTAGTAGCCTTCATGAAATAACAGGTGATGAGACAAATATAGGAAAGAAAGGCAAACAGAAAAAAAAAACAAATGTAACAGTTATTAAATTATGCTTTTTCTGTATGTGGCATGTCTAGAGTTGGATTAAATGGAAGGAAAATCACTTTTTGGAAAGAAGAACTTGACATTTGGGTGTAGTTCTCCTTTAAATAAACATGCTCCTGTGAAATGTAATTTCTATCCAATCTAGCCCAGTTATTATACCTTGTGGAATAATATGTAAATTCTATTCAAATTCCTACTATTGAATTCACATCTTCTATATCAAATATCATCATATATTTCTTCAGCAATCAGTTCGCTTTTGTTCTTTCCCTTCTAAGTCCCCCTAATACATCCTTTCCATTGCAAATCAAGTTCCAGTTCTATCCCGTAATAATATTCCTAACTGAAATTTATTTCTCCCAAAAAATGTCATGTGAAGTTGTTCTATCTCGCTGTTCATTCTTACAGATGGGTCCGGAGCCGATCCTCAGCTCCGAGTCAGCCAACTACAAAGCTCAAGATGTTCTTCGTGTTTCACTGTTGCAGTCATAACTGTTGGGTGTTCCTGCCGGCAGGCAGCCCGAGGTCGGCTCGGCAGGAACACCCAACAGTTATGACTGCAACAGTGAAGACACTCGAACATCTACATTTATGGTAGGTGTACACAACTGTACTGTCTTCAGACAGCTCGAGACCAAGTCCCTATCCCATGATGGACCTTGAGTTACCAGATCTAGTTTGCCACTGCAACAGGTTGTTGGTTTCTTCACAGCTCTGGCCAGTATAGTTTTCTTTTTTGAGAAATTTTTTTTCCTTATATACATTACAACGTAGCTTAAATTTCCTTTCAAATTATATCTTTAGAACTGTCAAACCTGGTGTTTAGCTTAATTTCCTATAGTATTTTATAGCCTTCGTTTATTAAGACTTGAGAAATTCCCTTCCATTTTTTCTGGTGTGCCTTTTACAGTTTAGAAGTGTATTAATAACAGTGTTTAGTAGATTAGTATGTGTTTAGTAGGAATTTAGTAGTTTATAACTTATTAGAGTGTGTTGTTGCAGTTTTATTAGTTAGATTTTATTTAGTATTATCGAGGCAGTTTGTTTTAAGAGCTGCTTATTGCTTAAAATACTAGTGTTTTGTTTGGACTTGTTGAACACTTGTGTGTGGCTTTAATACCTTTATTAATAGTTTTTTCTTGTGTGTATTTAAAATCTGCTTCTTATGGCTGATCAGGAGAAGGAAAAAACAACCCAAGTCTGGGTTTAAAAAATGTCCAAAGTGTGGACAGAAAATGTCTGTAACTGATGTCAGTTGTGTTTACTGTTTGGGTGCCCTGCACTTACAAGAGAGTTGTTCCATCTGCCATTCTTTTAGTAGCAAGGTCCTGCATGAAAGAAAAAGGAAGCTAATTGACAGAGGACTTCTAACATCATCTTTTCAAGAAGCTTTGGGTGACCGTGATAAAGCTGCTACTTCTTCTTCGGAGCATAGAGTTTCGGATCCGACAACATCTAAAAAGATATCTATGTCGACTCCACAGCCTTTGGAGCCAAGCTTCTTAACCTTTTGGAGCCGGTCCCCAGTCCTGGAACTGGTCTCCGCAGTACTAAAGTCACCGATCTTACAATCGGCGGCACACTCGATCCACTCATCTCAGTCCTCGATAAGCCTATCTGATTTGAAAGTAGATTGTGTGGTGTAGAAGTTGTTACAGGCATCGGCATTTGCAAAATTTTTATCAGCTCCAACCCAAGTGGTTTTAGAACCGAAAACTGTTCCTCTATCTTCTTCTTTTCCTCCTCCAGGCCATACTGGTCCTTCGGAGCCAGAGGAGATGGAGCTGATGATTGTGGAGCCTTCAGGACTGACGCCTGCTCCAGTGCCACTGGTTCTGATTACTCAGACCTCCTCAGTGCCCATCGAGGAGTCTAGGAGCTGTCACTCACCGGTTGGATCTGGGGAGGATAGTCACACTGATCTTTCGGTTCTGACTTTACCTCTTGGGGCTTTAGCTCGGATGAGTTTGGCTCCTACCTCTGGATCGGAGCCCACTGTTCCAGTGCTGAGGGAATCATCTGTTTCTTCCTCTTCCCTTAAAGTGCCTGTGTCTACTTCTGTCTCATAGATCCCTTTAAAGCGTAGAGACCCTGGGCCTCAGGAAGCCCCAATGGGTGGTCCCTGCTCTTCCGAGACCCCACCAGAAGCTCCCACTGACGAGGTTCCCAGGAAGAGAATTTGTAAGGGGAAGCATCTAGACTTCCCACAGAAATATATCACCTCTGACACTTGACTTGGATGAGTCGTAAGGGTCCCCACGGTCCCCCTCTGAGGATATCTTATTTGCAGATATCTTAGAAATTCTAAAGCAGAGGGGTGTCTGGAAGTCCACCAACCCTACTGAGGATGAGTCTGTCCTCCTGAAAACTTTTGGGTCTCAGCCCTCCATCTCTTGGGTGTCTCCGTCCCTCGAGGAGCTTTTGGAGCTGGTCTTATGAAGGGCGTGAGAGTCTCCGGACACCATGGAGCCTGTCCCTAGGAGGCCCAATAAGTTTATCTCTGTCCCTCACAATAAGACCTTTCTTACAAAGGGAGTGCCAGTTGATGCCATGGTGGCGGTGGCAGCCACCAAAAAAGAGATGTCAGAAACTTCTTCCTCTGTCCATCCTCCTAACAGAGAGACTCTAGGATCATGGATAGATTTGGGAAGCACATGATTTTTTTGTGTTTCACTGTTGCAATCATCATATTTGGGTTATCCCTGTCCGGGTAGCCCTCGGCCGGCCCGAATACCAGAGGGTTAGTATTTGTGCATCGGTTGCTGTTGCTTCAGGACTAACGTCAGGTCATCAGTAGTATAAGTAAGGCAGCCGACGCCATTACATCAGTCTTTCTTGCCACCGAGCCCGAAGCAGAAGCAAAAAAAGGAGATGTCAGAAACTTCTTCCTCTGTCCATCCTCCTAACAGAGACTCTAGGTTCATGGATAGATACAGGAAGCTCATGTTTAGCTAAGCAACTTTTGCCATGCGTTTGCTGAATTACCTTACACATTTCACGAGACTGCAAAGAGATCTCCTGAAAGAGCTTGGAGATGCTCTACAGTGTTCGGTAGCTGAGGGAGCCGCAGACAAAGTTGCTTCACAACTTGCTACTCTTAATTTTGTAGTAAACTCTTCCATGGGTCTGGCATCATATGCAGCTGATGGAATGAGTAGGGCAGTGGGTACAGGAATTGCTCTTAGGAGACATTCCTAGATGCACTTATGTTCATTTGCGGAGCCATTTAAGTTATCCTTTGTAAACACCCCTTTTGATGGCTCATCTCTTTTCGAGCTTAAAGTTAAGGAAACTCTTACCAGGTGTGAGCAGGAAGGAAAGACTCTGCCATTGCAGTTTGTTTTTCCACCCCTACTAGACCCTACATTAAGGGTCAAAAGGGAGGAAAGATGTGGTTCCGAAAAGCCCAAGGAGCCTTTCTGGACACACGTGAACTCCCCTCCAGGTGCAGAGGAGGGGCAATAATGGTAGATGCCGCCCTCATGGCAGAGGGGGTCTGCACAATCAAGGAGACAGCGACCAGTTTTTTGGAAAGCCCTGCCAGCACTCCTGAAAAAAGAGGCCTGACTGTCCTACTCTAGAGGCAGTCGGGGGTCGCTTATCTTTGTATCCAGATGCCTGGCTAAAAATAAACGACAACGGGTACAAAGCATAATTTCAAGAGGATATTTTATTCCCTTCGTCACTCCTCCCCCTTGATAACAAAAATTCCAGATGTTCCACCCAGTTACAAGGAACAAGCAACAGTAGAAGTCCAAAGGTTGCTGGAAAAAAAAGAGTCATCCAGCCAGTCCCAGCAGACCAGATAGGATCTTGAACTTAATCAAGATTCTTTTTAGTTCCACAAAAGGCAGGGGACTGGAGACCTATTTTGGACATCAGCAGACTAAACAGATCTATCATGAAGGAGAAGTTCCGGATGGTCATTCTACAGTCAATGCTTCCCTTCTTAGGGAAAGACAATTGGATGTGCTCGATAGATCTCCAGGATGTGTACTACCACATAAAAATGGCTAAACTATCCAGGGATCATCTGTGCTTCTGGCTGGGAGCCAATCACTACCAGTTTCGAGCCCTGCTCTTTGGTCCACTACAGCCCAGCCCCCAGAGTGTTCACCAAATGTATGGCAGTGGTCACGGCTCACCTGAGGCATTTGGGATTCCAGGTGTTTCTGTACTTAGACGATTGGCTCCTCACCGCCACCACCAGGCATCAGCTTATACAACCAGGGACACCATACTTATTCTTTGCAATCAGCTGGTGATTACCATAAACTCAGAAAAATCTGCCTTGTCCCCATCACAACATATAGTTTTTATCGGAGCAGAATTGGACACTACCACCACTTTAAAACTTCCATCAGAAAGGATATCGGTACTTCATCAGCAGATTCTGTATGTCATATCCTGAGACAAGGTGCCAGCCTCAGAAGTGCTAAAGTTGTTGGGGACAATGGCAGCTGCAATAATAGCGATTCCATTGGGTCGTATGCATGTGCGGATTCTAAAATGGCTCCTGTTCATGGAATGGTCTTATCAAGAGCTTCCAATGTCACATCTCATCATTCTAACGAATTTATGCAAAAAGGATCTTCGGTGGTGGTTGACCTCTCTTCAGGTAATGATAGTTGTCCTTTTATCCTACCCTCACCATCGGCCACTGTGACCACGGACACTTCTCTGATTGGGTGGGGGGGCATTTACAGGGAAGAACAGCCCAAGGCACATGGGCCGAACAAGAGACACATCTGCATATCAGTGTCCTGGAGATGAGAGAGTTTTTTTTGGTGTTGCAGTACTTTCAGGACTCTCTCCTTCTGAGGACAATTGGGATCCAGATGGGAAAACATGTCCATTGTCTGGTATATAAACAAACAAGGAGGAACCAGATCCAATCCCCTTTGTTCAGAGGCCCTACGAGTATGGCAGTGGGCTACCTCCACCCAGCGCTTTCTGATAGCAACGTACATCCTGGGAAAATCCAACATGATTGCAGACAAACTGAGCAGGGCAATATTGTTGCCTCACGAGTGGTCCCTCAACAAAGAAATAGCGGAAGGAATATTCCGCAGATGGGGCCAGCCTTTCTGTAATCTTTTTGCATCCCTCATGAACACAAAATGCAGAAGCTATTTTGCCCTGATTCCCCCTCCGGGAGATGCCCCAAGGGATTCAGTTGTACACGATTGCCTCCAGGTCTCCTTTATGCCTTCCCGCCAAAACCCCTGATACCCAGAGTATTGCAGAAAGCCAAAACCCTGGGAAGGACTATCATTCTTATAGCTCCTTATTGGCCTCGTCAAATTTGGTTCCCCTTCCTTCGACCTGATCTGTTGGAAGAGCCTTGCATTCTAGACCCAGTCCCACACCTTCTGATGCACTCGTCTGGGGCTCTTCATCCCTCCCTTCAGTCCCTGAAATTGACAGCTTGGCTGTTCCAATTCCCAACATAGCCAGGCTCCATAATCTCTCAAATGAAATGTAACATATCTTAATATCATCTCATAAATCTTCTACTAGGAAGTTATACCTCAGCAAATGGAAAAGATTTTCCATATGGGCTTCTCAAAATAATATTGATCCCCTACCAAGCCTCTATTTCCTCCATATTAGAATTTTTGACCATGCTTTTCAGTAAGGGTGCTGCGTCAGCTACAATTCGCGTACAGCTTGCTGCGATCTCTAATTTCCATCTTTGTACTGAAGGCTTTAACATAATGTCACACAAACTTTCCAAAGTTTTTCTCAAGGGGACTTTCCACCTTAGACCATAGTTAATATTCCTTATACTCCCTGGAATCTAAATTTTATTCTTTCACGCAATATTCTCCCACCGTTTGAGCCAGCGTCTTCATGTGATTTGAAATTTTTATCTTGGAAGACTGTCTTTCTAGTAGCCATCACTTCTGCTCAAAGAGTTTCTGAACTACAGGCCTTGTCCATAAAACCTCCGTATTTGATTTTTCATGCTGACAGAGTTTCACTGTGAACAAATCCTTCATTCTTACCTAACGTTTGTACTGAAGCTAACCTTAACCAAACTATAGATTTAACTGTTTTCCCTAAACACACCAATAATTTGTAGTATATGCTGCACAAACTTGATGTTCACAGACAACTTAGATTTTACCTAGATAGAACCAAAGAATTTACACGATCTGAACAACTTTTCGTTTCCTTTTCAGATTCTAGAAAAGGTAGACCTGTGGCAAAAACCACTCTATCAAAATGGTTGTCTGATTGCATCACCTTCACCTACTCAGCTGCCAATTTACCTCTACAACACAAAGTAAAGGCTCATTCAACAAAAGCTGTGTCCACATTTTCTGCATTTACTGTTAAGACTTCCAATGGATAGTATTTGTGCAGCAGCTACGTGGTCAAAGCCTCATATCTTTATCACTCATTACAGAGTCGATAGGGCCTCTAGGGACAGGGCCTCTTTTGGTTCTACCATCCTAAGAAACATACTCCTGTGAGCCACCCGAGAAAGATAGTGCTTGGGACGCTACCCATCTATATGACTGAACAGCGAGATAGAACAACTTCACATAAAGAAGTTATGTACTCACCATAACGTTCCATGTGAGTTGTTCATCTCGCCTTCATTCTTACTTCCCACCCTCCAATCCCTTCCAGGTTTTTCGAGGACTGAGATTCATGTTTTATCATGGTTGTCTTTTCTTTACTATGGGTTCCTTACCTAAAAAAAGTGACAGAATGGCATTTGGTACCATTAGAGGCAGCAAACAAGATCTGAGGTAAATCAATGTGCATCATGGGATAGGGACTTGGCTTCAAGCTGTCTGAAGACCTCGAGCTTTGTAATTGGCTGACTCGGAGCCAAGGATCGGCAACCGACCCATCTGTAAGAGTGAAGGCGAGAGGAACAACTCACGTGGAACTTTATGGTGAGTACATAACTTCTTTTTAAGCTCCATCATAGCATTGTTTGTTGAAAAGAAATACATGCCAACATAATCCGTTTCCCTTGCCAGTAGCCCTTTACAACCACAAATCTGTCATTGTTATTGTCCTGTTCTGTCACTGTTCCTTTGTCCTATTTATTCTGCTGAGGGTCCATCCTGAAATCCTTTCTTTGTCGTATTCATATTTTTATCCAAATGTGTCCTGCAACATTCCTGTTTGCACCCTGCATGTCTTAATATAGTTCATTACTGTTTGCTTTTTGTCAGTACCTATAAAACCTTTTACATTCCAAAGTAATATGGTCAGCATAGCCATTATGATAGAAAGCTGTTATTCCCACCTATTTTACATGACAGTTCATTTGAATGTGTATTTCCAGCTGTTGGTTTACATGCACATGCTAATGTTTGGCAGGCTGATCTCTTATGCTGTTGCTTATACTTCTCTCCATTTGAACCTATGTAACAGTTTTCAAGACTTTTTGCTTCACTCAGTACAAAACAAAAACTAAATTTTCAACCCCCCTCATTCTCTCTTAACTTAGAACAAATAAAACTGTATACCTTTTCAACAAACAAGGTTTACTCCTCCAGATAGGAATAGTTCCCCCATATTGCACCCCAGGCATTATCTCATCTGAATTTAAAGTTACCCATGTTAAGTGCATGTTAACAGCTGTGTCCCCATTTACAATAATCTGTTTGTTCTTTTATCTCTGTTCCCCTCCCAGATGTGGAAAACAGCTTGCATGTTTTCAGTAAATATGTACTTTTAGCCCTAAGAAATAGTGCATTGGCTACATTTATATAAATAAACTAAATTATGTGCTTTTGTCTTAAATGCATTTAAGTATTAATGCTGTTAAAGAGGAAACTGCTTATCTAACTTATTCACTTTCCACATTTTCAACCATTGAGATTAATCTAGACATCCACTCCCATGAAAACAAGAGTAATTATTATCTTAATTCTACATATATGATTGATGCACTTTAATACCCTCCTCATCTACAGAAGATCACATTATATTGATTTCAACGTGCTTCTCTGTATCCTTTCTTATCTTATTACAGTATAAAACCTGTATGTCTTACAAAAAGGAAGAGTGGCCTAATAGTTAAGGTGTTTGCCTTACAAAAACACAAGGTGCAGGGTTTGAGTCTCACAAGGGATAATTAGCTAGGCTTACAATTGCTCGCAAGGGTAGTTAGCCAAGTACTAACCTATGAACTAAAGTACTTGCTTGCTTTAATATCTTTAACATGTACAGCAGTCGGTGAAAAAAACCCTCAAACACATTTAAAATAAGCTGACTGCAAAGTAAACAAAACTGCTTTACAATATAGCATGCAGTGTACATCATGAAGATGTTTTATACAAATAAGAACAAAACTGTTTTGCTTACAGTAATGTCTTTATTCCATTCAGTAATTTTTCTAAACATTAATGGCATAAAGTATGGTGTATGTTTTACAGTCCATCCACCAGTTTAACACTATCAACAAAATTCTAGCCTTTCTCATTTGCATTTTCATGCAAAGCCACATTTCACATATATATTTCTATGTCAGTGGTACTGATGTTTTATAGTTTCCCATTTATTCACTAAGTTGAGTGTTGCTGGTTTTCTTCCTAATAATCTCCATCTCCTAACACCAGTCTGATTCAAGTCCAAGGTATTCCTGATTTTTCTAGTCAGCTGATGTGTTTCTTTTGTATTTCTCGTGTTTTTTTTCATTTGGAACAGTGGAAAAGGTTTCACTGGGAAAGTCTCTCTATGTGTTTTGTGGTTGTTAGAAGAATAAGCAGCAGTGGCTCTTTCTGCCTGCTGAATCACTGTGTATTGGATAAACTTCCCCCTTACCATGTACAGCATTAATTCATGAATTGCATGAACCTTGCATTTCTCACCTGCCTCTCAGCATTCCTTTTGTGAATGCTGGAATTAACTTGCTTCTGTTCTGCCTAGTGTACAGTGAATAAGTATTTTCTACAAATACTCTGCTGTGCCATATGTTAAACTACTATTTGGTCAGGAGCAACATTTTCTGCTGGTATGATTGGATCTTTACTATTTTAGGTCTTTGCTGCTTTCTCATGCCACAATTAGCATCATGCTGTAGAACATCAGTATATTTGCTTATTTGTGCTTTCATAAAGTTAAAGCAGTCTGTCCCTTCCAGTTTCTCTGGTACGGCTGAAACTTTCAGGTTTTCTCTACATGCTTTATCTTCTAACTGTATTATTTTTGAAACCACTCTTCTTGAGAAGTTTCATTCTCATTCAGATTCTTCTTGATTTCATCCTGTTATTTTTGCAGTTTTAGTAGTTCATCTGAAAAGCTTGTTAAACCTTTTTCTATTTTTCCAGACAATGTTAATTATTTGACATGATGTATTCCATTATTATTTTATGTATTTTAAATACCTTCCAAGTACATTTGATTTTTTTTCTCTCTAAATTACTGGAAGCCATCTCCTGTGCAAAACTGAAACTTAACTTCTTTTTGTTGAGCTGCTGTAAGATTCTTCACAACCAGAATTTTCTGCTCTCATTTTTTGGTTGATTTTCTGTCAAGTTTTCCAGAGTATTTAAATTACTTTTTTGCTGCCATCTAGACAGTGTAATTACTTGCAGTGGCAGCTGGTGACTTCAAATCAAAGGGGGGCTGCAGGAGACAGTGGAATGGGTGGGGCCAATGGGAAGGAGTGGGGCCAACTAGAATGGGACAGAGCTATGCTCAACACCTGGGACTTTCATTAAATATGCTGCCCTGGGTGCCAAACCGTCATTATGAGAGTCCAAGCAAGACAAAATGAAGTGTAGAAGAAAAAAAATATTTCACTGCATTGGTTACATGACAGCTTACTTAATATCTAGATGAAAACCAAAAGCTTGTGAGACATGAAAAAATAAATTACTTTTTAAATACATTACTGGAATGCCAGTCAAAATTAAGTATAAAAAAACAAGCAGCACTCAACTCAAATAAATTCTCCTTGCACTACAGTTCTAATTATAATTTATATTCAGGTTTATAAAAGTACCATGTAACATGCTGAAAGTAGCAATCTCTGTGATACCCACACTTGTAAAAATGTTTCTTATCCAAAAAAGACCTGCTGCCTGACAACAACTATCTGCTTGTTTCATGGGGAAAACATGATCAAAGTAAAAAATGAACAGCAAACAAGAAACAAGCTCAAGATAAATTGCTTAAAGTATTACTGCACAGATTATGGACCTTGCGATAGAATGGCATTCTGTTTAGTTTATGGGTAAAGCCTGCAAAGATGACTGCGCAAGTCTCAAACAAATGTAATGAGCTTCTGAAAATACTGTAATCCTGTCCTTTATTACAAATACTGTGATATGAATTTCAATACTTAAGGCTTATACGCTATCTAGTTATGCAAATATTCTCTGCATGGCAACAACAAAAAGGCTTTCAATGTTGGTAATTCTTTAACAGTATGCTTATTAAAGCTTACTTGCATCTTACAGTCTCAGACAAGCTAGCCTGATGGTCATTAAAGCATTGCTACTTAAACACAGAGCAATAGGCACTGCAACAACATGCATTTTCTGAATAAGAAGAAGCATAAATCAACAGTATAAAAATATGACAGAAAACCAAAACATTCTGCAAAATCAAGGACAGATGAAAAACCACTGTAGTACCTGTGTCTACCTTGGATGGGGGAATAATCTGTGCACACTTACACTGCATAACTGCTCCTTGCCTTGCATGGACACATCCAGAGTCCCTGCGTGCGGGAGTGGGGTACAAGTATATCACAATTTGAAAAGTCTCTGGCTGACAGTGATGGCCCTGATATATTTGCCATACCTCTTGGCCTCAGAGCAAGAAATCTGGACAAAGGCGCAAAAAATAAGGACAATTTTTAAATATTGCTTTTATAAACTTAGAAAGGTAATAGAATAGTAGGTCCTGCATTAGTATGAGTTGTCTGAAAGGTATGAATTTTTTTTTTTTTTTATTTATCATTTGTTAACCGGGAAAGTCCGACTTGGAACGAAGCCAATTTTCAGCAGGAGGCCCAGGGAGAAAGGCTCCAGATGCATCTGAAACTCAAATGTCTGTCATTATTTTCTAACTTCATTCTTTAATGATTTTTCACTGATTTGCCAGGAAACCACGATTTTATGAAAAATGGACCAGAAATGTAATGCAAAAATATAAAATAGCCACATGATACAGTTGGGAACCTGTCAAAGAAGGGACACTTTTTTAATATTAGTACTGTAAACTTGAGCAGCTGACAAAACAAGAGAATCTACATGCATTTATGAAATAAAAGTAATCTATAACTCTGATCATTACAATTATTTATTAATTGTAATCTCTCCATGTTTTTTTTCCAAATTTGCCATTTTGCGGAGGGATCATTAGGGAGAGAGCAACATTTTTAGCCAAAATTTAGGACAGCTAAGAGGTTTGGGTATACCGAATTCTGTAAAGCGATTTATTTGCCCATACCTCTCAACCTCTTAATGCAGGAAATCTTGACAAGGCCAAATATATTGGGGGTACATACAAACAGTACTAAAAATTGCTCTTGTATAAACTTAGTTGACAGAATAACAGGTCTTGCTTTAGCATGCATTTTTCAGAAGAGAATGAAGTCTGAAACTCAATGTCTGTCATTATTTAGTGACTTCATTCATAAATGATTTGCCAGAAAACCACAAATTTTATGAGGAACAAACCAACAATAAGAAGCAAGAATCTATTCATTCTGCAAAAATATGGGCAGTTAAGAGGTATAGAGTTATGGGAGGATGGCATAATAGTTAAGGTGTTTAACTTGCAGACACAAGGTCAAGGGTTTGATTCTCACATGGGGTAGTTGGCTAGGCTTAAAATGGCCCACAAGGGCAATTAGCCTAGTACTAATCTAAGAACCTAAGAACCTATTCAGCTGCAGCTGTTTGAGTTTGCTGCACTCTCCCCACACACAAAATCATGGTCGAATGGGGCCTCCCCCATGCAGCTATTCCAGTGTCCGGTTACTTGGCTATTTTGCCCCATTTACCATAAACACTGTAATGTGCATACTGCTTAACTTCTACGATGATTTGGATTTCATTTTAAAGCACAAACACTAATAGACATCTGCTAAACAAAGCAATGAAATCTCACAGTGAAAATAGACTTAGCATTAACATATCTCTGCCCTTGTAACTCACATTCATTGAAACAGCATTTAAACCCACATTCAAAGAAAATACATCTGGCCAGTGGCAAATAAAGATTAACTTTGGGCTGTTTTCAAATCATAGGCTCCTTGCACAGGAAACATACATGTGTTCTGTGATCCACCTTCCTGATTTGTATTAAATTATATTCCTTGTATAATGCAGTACAGTTGTTAGAAGGCGTTTTAAATTAATTGTTTTGAACAGTAAACAGTGAATCAAAATGCATGCACCAATAATGACAAAACTGCCCAATTCAGAACATTTCCATCATAAAGGTCTACTCAACCTTCTACAATCCACCAGCATCAGTAAATATGCACAATCTCTGCAGAAGTCATCTAAATAATTTCACATTAAAGAGATCTGTAACTAATGAAGAGGCTGCTGCTAGCAAACAACTTTATATTTCATTGTTTCATCTACAAATAAAGTGCCTGTTGCCCTTGAGGAATAAATTGCCTATGTTATATTGAAAAAATGACAAGCTAGTAATATTGCAATAGGGAATGGATGGCAAACTGATAACATATTCATCGTTACTAGGTATCGCCACCAAAGAAGACATTCTCAGGACTGCAGCATCCACCCCCTTTAAAAGTATAACACAGTACTGCATCAGCAATGCATCTATATACTGTGGGAGTAGACCCCACAGCCTTCTGCATCTAAAGCAAGTAAGCAGACTCAGCATAAGCAGCACTAAACTTCTCTTCAAGCTCTCAACTCCTTGTAAAATCCACTTGACACTCAACTGCATCTCTCAACTTTGAAGCACAAGAAATCTGGAGAAAGTCAAAATTTATTGGGGGAGGGGACAAAAGCCCCAAAACAAGGGACACATTTTAAACATTGCTTGTATAATCTTGGAAAGTTGCTAGAATAAAACTGAATTCACAAAATGATAGCCATTTAAGTTTCAGCCTACCTGTCCTTTAAGAAACAGCTGAGCTGGCATAGTGGAATCTTGCTCTGACTGTAGTGCACAGGGTCCCGTGTTCAGTGAAATGCATGGTGATAACACAGCATTCTCACCATAGCTCTCAATCTCTTAGCACATAACACCTAGACAAAGCCAATAATGGGGGAATACAGCCCCCATACATAATTCAGTGAAGTCAGTTCTCACCATAGCTGTCAAACTCTTAGCACAAAAAACACTGGACAAAGCCAATAATGGGGGAATGCAGCCCCAAAAATAGGGACAAATCTCAAATATTGTTCTTATAAACATAAAATTACTTGAATAAAAGGTTTTGTGTTACCATGTACTTCCTGGAGAATTTGAAGTCTGAAATTCAAATGCCTGTCATTATTTAGTGAATTCAAAATGCAGAAAACCACAGGTTTTATGAGGAACAGAATAGAACAAAAATATGAGGCAAAAAATGTCACAAGTGGTGGTGGGTAGGGAACTGAAGCTGTTGCTAACTACTGCTAAGATACAGAGTTTGAGTCTAGCCACCAGGGATATTCCTAGGTTCTCTCTAGCCACCAGGTATAGTTAACTGGGGCATTTTACACATATACACACACACACACACACACACACACACACACACACACACACACACACACACACTTTCCATCAACACTATTCCCGCTTCAAAACACACAGTCCAAGCATTGCCCGTGAGAGCACTGTTAAGTATCCTATCTTCCAGAGCACTATCCATTGCCTTCCAGAAGCAGATCTTCCCATCCAGCAGCACACGCGAGAGAAGCAAACTCCTACCCAGCCTGCGGACGTTGCAGTCCAATCCTCTTCCAGTCTATGCAGTTGTAACTGCATAAACTTCTGGGATATTTCATGTTGCAGGCTATGCAGGCTATCTTCCTAATCTGGACTGTCTCACCAGCAGTCAAGATTCTGTGCACATGCTCCAGACTGGTTCAGCAGCAGTCCGGACTTGGGGAAACGCCGCGATTTCCGTGATGCCACGTTTGTTGTTTTATTTATTTATTTTTGTTCATTTTTCTTTGTTGTTTTACTTTTCTTTCTTTTGTACAGCTGGGAAGGGCTGCAGTCCTGCATCCCAATAGCACGAGATGCCCCTAATTACTTGTTAGTAACTTAATTTTCCCCAAACTGGCAGTTTCATAAGCCCTTTATCCCCAGATTTTGCTTTCACTCTGGCAGAGCTCAAATCAACCTGTTGGTAAGTGTACAGCTATTTTTTAAGTCTCTACAATTTTTGTGTTATTGTTTGCTATGAATCAGGAACCATCCTAAGTAGCAGACTGAATGATATCATCTGCAACTGACTTACATTACCTGAAGATTTTTATATAACCACATTTATATTTACCTTATAAATGTGTGTAGCAGAAGGCCTCTGCAGACCTTAGCAAGCATGATGGCTGCAGAGCTCCATATATTTTGTTTAAATAAAGAATTAATGTGTAACTTCTGTTTAGTGTGGAGTATATACCCAGAACATAATACAGTGGCAGAGATAGCCACCCGGTGGTGTAAACCTTGGCTGTAGATAATTGTCACTGTTGAAGTGACAACCTGACCTCATGTACAAAATGAGAAAAAGGGGTTGCGGATGGATGGATGGATACCTGTGTTTTTTTTAAGTCTTCACGTTTTAAACAATGACAGAGGTACACTTACGTTGATAGAAAAAAAAAACAATTGCAGTAACACATTTTATTTTTTCTTGCATTATGTTTTCTTTTTAACATTTATCATTTGCTGCTGCATTATACAAGTGTTGAATTCTTGCTCTTTCTTAAACCTTACTCCTCTTCCTGAACCTTACTCTGCATGGATGCAAAACGGCTCCTAAGGGTCTTAGGGACGAAGGCCTTACGGATGTCACAAGATATATGGTTGTGTTCTGGGCCTAAGCAAAATAAACAGAGCTTGTGAGCATCTTTATGTGGAATCTGGCTTCCATACTGACACTTGCCCTTCCTAGCTGACATTAACTCTCAAAAAATAAACACAGTAGCGAGTAAGATAACAAAAAACCCTCTGGGGTACTTATCTGAAGCACAAACACCACTTTCTGAAGCAAGCGATGACCGGAGATGGCAGTCAAACAGGCATCAGAAAAGTTCAGAGGTAGGTATGTGCTGACATCTGTTTTATACCTGACGTCTATTTATGGCCAACGTTCACTGTGTGATGTGGCTCATCACATGTACCTTCGCAGCAGCGGTTTAGCTTTCATATAGCGGCTGGACATACGAGTCAACCGAAGGTGGACTCCCCCATGTTATGGATACTGCAGCATATAGAAGAAAAGGACATCTATGGTTATGGTAAGATTTTACACAACTATTCTTTCCCACAAATGCCATTTATTTCTATGTAATTTGCTCCTTCCTTTTTCTAAAGTTCTGACTTCTTGATCTTTTTTCTTTTGTCTGCTTTACAATATTTAGTACTTTAGTTATGGTTGGTTTAGATTTAGGTTTCCATTTTCTCCTGCTAAATACTTAGTTAATTCCAATTCCCTCTTTCTTATAAGGATGGGAAGATTGTTGACAAGTATGGGAAAAAGTATATGCTTTAAGTTTGATTTTCAGAATTTTGAATTGTCAGACTTGTATGTTCTGACAAATCGTGAAAGCAGGAGGAATGTTTAATCTGCAGTTTCATCTTGTGAGGAAAAATCTCCTTTAAATAATTTAATTTTTTATATTGTTCAAGTCACTGCTCATTGTTTACTGTGTGCATATGACTCTGTTGATACTCCTTCTAGGACTATGGTCACTGGTACTGTTTTGAGAAGGTTTGCATAGCTGCATCCTCACAGCTTCCCAGTTGATCATAAAAATAAGATTTTAAATTATCCTTTGATAAAGATTTAGTTTTTTTGGCCCTTTTGATGAAGACGTGATCAAAACGTGAGATGAAATGGCAAAACTGATCTGTGGAATCTAAGATTTTCATCCTTCTCTTCCAAGTTTTCCAGTGGATTGTCTGACTCCTCATCCAGTTTCAGTAAGTATCAAAATAAACAGTCTGCACAAATGTAGGTAAACAGACATTTAAGAAGGACAGACCAATAAGCCTGGCAGCCACTTTTTTCCATAAAGTCTGAATCTCTGCTTTTCTCTTTGGCAACAAATATTTTTACACAAATGAGTTCTAAAGATCATTCATCAAAGTTACAGATGGCAATGGGATGAGATTCCTCCATTCCAGGGCATAATTCCTCATCCTCCAGATCAGTCTTTTGTTTACACCTGTCCTGCATCACATACTGCATTGGGAGTGAAAGAACCAGTTTGCCCCTTCCCCGGTGGTAAAGGAGTTTTATTCAAGGATGTTTTTAGTGCCAAGGAAATAAAATGCTCAGAGGGGCAGTTCTGGATCTTTCTGTACTAAATCTGTTTGCGATAGTGCACAAATTCAGAGTGATGTCACTTCACAACCTGTTACCTCTTATTCTGTATTTAAGTTTCCTTGTAAGATTAGATTTAAAAGATGCTTATCACCACATTCCTATTCATCCAGATTTCAGGAGTTTAAGGTTTTGTGTGTCTGAATCACTTTATTAGTCCTTTGCCTTGCACTTTGGGCTATCTACTGCACCAAGAGTGTTCACAAAGTGTCTAGCTTGAGTTGTAGCTCATTGCATTGTACAGGGTGGCCACATTTTTGTGTCTTTAGACCAGGGCTGGCCTTAGCAACTGCGGGGCCCAGTAGTTGGGCCTTTCAGATTACCACCCAGTCCTCCTTCCACTTGCTGGCTTTCTGGACTTGGATTATTTCAGATTAGGTATCAGAAATATATGCTATTATTGTGTATTAAAAATAAAACATGTTTATTAGCTTATATTTTGTCATAGGAAATTTTAAACCAGAAGTAAACTACTGGATTCCTGGATTTACCCCGTCCAGTATCTCCTGTAGTTCCTTTGTCAGAGTCTGCCACTGAGGCTCTCTGTCTCTGCTTTTTTCAGATGTATGCATACCTTAGCTTACTAGAAAACATTTTCTCAAACTCCTGTGGCACTGCGCACACTTACTATACCTGGTAGGAGATAACTGGATAGTTCCCCATGTTTCCCCACTCTCCATCATCAGCTCCTCTTTTTCTCTTGCCTCCTTCTCCTCATTTGACAAAAGTCTTCCTCTCCTTCACATCTCATGCCCAATAATCATAGCTACTGTAAATACTTTGCTCTTTCTATATTATCATCTCCACAAACATTGTACTGTATGATGATATGATGGAGTTCAGGCACTCTTCTTACAGATTTTACTGGTTGAATTCTTGTATCACATCTGCTTTTGTTTGTGTTCATTTATGCTGCATGTTATACCTCTTTGAATGCTTGCTGCTGCATTACCGCTGTTCAGAGGCACTGATGGCATTTGTAGTGCCTATGGATATCCTCCAAAGTGGTACCCCAGCTTCCAAAAAAAGCACCATTAGACTGCACATGGCAATCTAAAACCAAGCACATGCCCCAGTCCTACGCCAGCTCTTTATTGGAAGAGCAAAAAAAAAAAAAAACATTTTAAACTGCAGCAAGCTGATCTGTATCAATCTGCTTGCTACAGCTTACCCCATGCAAAGCGCTAATGCAATGAAGTTGCTTTCTGTACCAGCATTTGGAAATGCTTGGACCAAAACAAGAAAGCAGGAATGTCATTTAACCCAGAAAGCTGGCCGGCATTAAGCCGCAGCTGCCATATCAGTTCTCTGTACTCTAATTTCAGTTACTATGAACCCCCCTTGGTTGGGTGAGAACGTGCTTAGAACAATAAAAAGCATTGACTTTTACATACTGATCAGTAAGTTAATTTCAGCTCTCCTGTGTAAAAAAGGAAACTGAGAGATAAAGGCCTGTAAATGTGCAAATTAGTAGATTCAGATATTGGCTAGTAAGTACACTGCCTGGATGCCAGCAAAGAAGAAACTTGGGAGAGCCTGAAAGAAAATCAGAAGTGAAGAGAAAACACTGACTGAGAAGACTCCTGCAGCTGTTCAGCAAAAAGCAGTTCAAACTCCAACTTTGGTGCACAACATGGCTTCCAGTAATCCAGAAGAAACAAATATATCAAATGTGCTTAGACCTGATTGAAATAAATGAAACATTGAAGTATATATCAACTCAAATATTAAAAGGCTGGAAAAAGTGGAAGAATCTCTGAACAGTTATTCAGATGAACTGATAAAACTGTAAAAATTGGGGGTCAGAATGAAGACAAGGCTGGCTGAGTATGAGACGAGTCAGGAAGAGCTGTTGCAAAATTGATAAAGTTAGAGGATGGAGAACACAGGGAAAATATGAGATTTTCTGCTGTACCAGAGAAACGGGAAGGAACACAATGTATTAATTTTATGAAAACACAAATTAAGCAACTGAACTGCTATTCACAGCAGAATTTCTTAATTGAAACAGCACATTGTGTCTGCTCCTAAAAAGGCCATGAGAAAACATCCATGACCTGTGTTATTAAATATGCGATCATACCTGCAAAAACAGTAGATCCTGACAAAACTGTGGTGGAAGTGGAAAGTATTAAAACTGGAGGTAGCAGTGTGTTTGTGAAAAATTATTATTCACTATAGACTGGACAGAAGAGAAGCAGATTTAGTCCCACAATCAGGCAATGTCTAGAGTTAGGTGTTGATTTAAGCTGCTGAAAGCATCATTTTATGGTGAGGAACAGGCTAAGGAGGAAATGCAAAAGTTTGTCCAAAGAATTGAGCCATCAAACACAAGGGGACTCTCTTTCTCATTCTGCTGATAATAAAGCTCATAGAGAGACTTTCCAGTGAAACATTTTCCAGTGTTTCAAAGGAAAATGGTTGACAGAAAGCACAGACTTGACAAGAAGAATTGGGAATACCTTTCATCTTGAATTGGAGTCTGGGGTTGGGAGATGGAGATGAAGAAAGAAGAAAACCAGCATCAATGGAATTAGTGAATAAATCTGACATTATAAAGCATCAATCTTATATTTGAAATATGGCTTTGCAAGAAAAAGTTGAAAGATTGGACTTCTGTTGACTTTGTTAAACTCGTGGGGATTGAAATGCATATGTCCCACTTTGCCATTAATGTTTGAAAGGACGCGAAGGGGAAAGGGAAAAAAGAATTAACTGCAAGTAAAACAATGTTTGTTCTTAACAGTATTTGTATAAAACATTTTTTATATAAATTGCATGTTACATAGTAAATCCCTTTCAGTCGTATGCAATAATGGTACTAAAGTAAACATGTACCCTTTATCCTTAATTTTTAGTTTTAAAATTGTTGGCATTACAATGTAAAAAGAAAGTAGGGGCTGGACAAAGGCATTTTTAAGTTAATATTCTGTAATTTTGGGTTATTGAGATGAAGGATGATGTGTAAAAGTGCACAGATTTTAATATATGTAGAATTTATGTGTTTTTTCTTACTTTTGCATAGGTGAATATCTGGATTAAGGCTCTTGGCTTAATCTAATAATTGTTTTTCGTGTTGGCAAGTAAATAACAGAGCAATGAATGTAATGAAAAGTTTTCTTTTAGCAAATGTCTAGTGTGAGTTGAGAACTCTGCAGCTGTGAGCAACTGTACATTTTGTTTTTATGTTTCCATGGAGACAATCTGACAATAGGGGCAAGTAATAAAAGACCGAGTACTTTTCTTAAGCTAAAAGTTAATGTTTGCTGAATGCTGAAACCGCAGGCTCAAAGGGAGCCTCAGTCAATTTTTAAAGAACAATACTGAGGTCCCAGGATGGTGGAGTAGGCTTCCTGGGAGGTCTGATATGAAGGCCGCCTTTAAGAAATTGTTTGACCTCAAATCTATAGGCTCCTACAGGAAGACTCAAGGGCAGACGAGCAAAAATAGCTGACAGGTGAGCTTTAATGTAAGAATGTGCCAACACAGCATGGATCAATTCACACAAATAAGAGAGAACTAGAGGGATGCCCACTGAAAAGAGATGCTGGTTACAAGAGAGGCACCAACAGAAAATTTCTTCCATTTGAACAAATATGATTTCCTGGTAGTGGGTTTTCTGGCCTCTTGTGAAACCCTAAGCACTTCCTCATTAAATAGGTGCCTAAAATGGATTAAAAGCCCATCAACCACAGCATCAGTTGAAGAGTGGCAAGTGAGGATGGATAAGAGACCCCTTGTCTTCTTATCGTGTGTGAGAAGGTCCACCAAATGAGGTAATTTGTGATTGCCCCAGCTAAGTAAAGAAGGGGGGACCAGTGCTGTCTGGGCAAATACGGGGTCCCCAACAAGATTTTGGGGGAGTCTTGCTTGATCTTGAGCATACAGAAACATCACCTTCTACGGAAAAAGGACATCCATTGTCCAAGCCAGAGGTCTTGGGACTCTGGCACAGAAAAGAGAAAGCTATCTGTTCTGAGGGGAGGTTAAAAGATCTACCTGTGGAGTAACTCACTGATGGACAGTGTCTGGAAATACATCTCTGTGAAGCATCCATTCTTGTGTCTGTGTACTGGACCTATATTTTTCTTTGAAGGAATGTAGACAGCACGAAGAGTTTTTTTAATACTGGACAGCTAGTCTGTGAAAACTTTGAGAAGCCCTAAAAGAATGAGTGAATGAAAAGCTTGAAAAGCTAAAAGGAGAGCTCTCATCTCCTTGATATTGATGTTGTCTGACATCATGTTAGATGGCTGTCATGGACAGCGCAGTGTTGCAGCAGTAGCATTGTCACCTCACAGCAAGAGGTTCCCTGTGTTGTTTCTTGGCTGGAGTGCCGTCTGTGTGGAGTTTGCATGTTCCCCCTGCATTCATGTGGGCTTCCTCTAAGTGCTTTGGTTTCCTTCCATGTTACAAAGGCATGCATCTGGAGTGTTTCGCCCCACGCCTCTGCTGAAAATTGGCTTAGTTTCAAGTCAGACTTTCCCGGTAAACAAGTGTTAAATAAATAAAAATCTGACTTCTAATAGGGAGGCCAGAAACTCTGGATCTTGAGGGAACCAAAGGAGCCCCCTCCCCCCCACACACACACACACACACACACACACACCCTGTCAAAGGTATCCAAAAAGAGTTCTTGAGATGGGACTGGAGGATGGAAAGGAAGTCTTGAGTTGAGAGAAAGCTGATGCATCCACCACTGAAGCTTGAGTTTGAGACATAGAAGAAAAGGAACTTGGAAATCCACTGGATGACAGTATTGAAGCCACACTGACTTGAGAAACCACTGTAGTTTTCTAATGTGAAGCCTGGCTAGAGGTAGCATAGGAATTGTGGAAGCCATAAATCCTAGAACCCTGAGGAAATCCCTGACCGTGACTGAAGCCAGAGGAAGAAGTGATTGAATGAAGGTGATGCCTTGGGTGAAGGCTAGGATGCCAGTGTGAAAGTGGTCTGGATCCTGCAACTGAGAAAAACTTGATCTTGAGAAGGAAATGGGACTGATTTCTGAAAATGTATGGCAAACCCAGGCTTTGTAACAGACAAACAGAAAACTGGAGGTGCTGATGCACGACCTCAGAGGATGAAGCTTGAATGAGCAGGTCATCTACATAAAGAAAGATCTGAACCACTTTCACACTGTAGAAAGCAGTGACAGGAGCAAAGGCATGTGGTGAATATCCTTGGGGCTGTAGAGAGGCCAAAGGCTAAATGGAGAACTGAAAAGGCAAGGATGAAAAAGAGAAACATAAAAACTTCCTGAAAAGGGGTTAGTTGGGGATGTGAAGATGGGGATCCCTGAGGTCCAGGGATTCCAAGAAGGCCTGGGGAAGAAAAATTAACAGGATTTGAAGGGACAGCATCCAAAAGGAGAGGACCTTTTTAGAATGTTGTGGGCTGAGAAAGGCCCAGAATGGTTCCCTAGGTGCCTTCATTCCTTTCTGGGAACAAAAATCTTTCAATTTTGCCCTGAGCCAGAAGGACCAGTTCTGGAAAAGAAGCTGTTCCTGAGGAGGTTGAAGAATATCCAGAAAAGGAGGAAGGACTTTCCACAGCATGAAATCTCCATGGTGGATGATGGACAAAACCAGAGAGTCTTGATTGACCATTAACCAATTGGGAAGGGACAGGGAAACACTAAGGGGTAATGGAACCTGGCCTATGGAAAAGGGAAGCAAACTGTCAGATAGAACCTGATTTGTCTTGAAAAGGAGGCTTCTGAAAAGTAGGAGTCTGACTAGACTTAGCAGGGTATACCTGCCTAAAACCCTTTTTACCTTTGAGTGGAGGGCAATACTGTCTGTGAACAAAGGCAGATTTGGATGGATAATTCCTCTGAAATTTAGGGATAGAAGAAACAAAATATGTTTCAATTCCTGCAAGGTCTTACCTTTGTCCTGGAGAGATTTAAAAAGCTCATCAGCAGAGCCCAAAAGATTGTTAATATCAAGGGGACATCATCAGTTTAGCTTTTAACGTCATCGGGTAAAGACTGAAGGTGAAGCCAAGAGTAACATCTCAAAACAGAACCAATGCTGCAGCCAAGAAGAAGCATCAGCTGCATCATAACTACATTTGAGAGATAGAACCCAATAAAGAAAGAGCTGAGACCTTCCCTTCTGAATCAAATAAGTCAGAGAGTGCCTGAGAAGCTTGAGAAAGAATGCTAAAACATACCTGGTCATACGAGTCTGGTAATTAATACCCCTAAAAGCCAGGATGACAGCAGTATAGACCTTTTTTTCTAGACATTCCATGGCTCTACTGTCTTTATCAGAAGGAAGTAATGTATTAGATGGCAAAAGTTTAGCAGGTTTCTCAGTAGAGTCGGACACTGCACAAGGATCAACAGAAGGACATTTATAAAAAAAAATTGTAATGATCAGGCACTTTGTAAACTCTGTCAGATTTCTTAGGGGCTGGTGGTTGAGAATCAGGGCAGCAGAAGCTGCTGAAAATGTATCTAAAAAGGCAGCCAGGACTGGAGGAACAGCAGAGGATTTGGGGGATTCCATCTGGAGGAGTTCATAATACTTGTTTTGAATATCAGAAACCTGAGAACAGTCCCTTTTGAAATATTCCATCATGCGAGTAGTAGTATTCCCAAGAGAGAGTTCTTCTAAGGTAGAATCTAGACTAATAAAATCCTGTTCCTGAGACTCGTAATCCAAAGGAGAAATGTTTTGGGAAGAATATGACAAAGGCTCCTTTTGGTTTATACTTGAGTAGGCATATGCAACAACTAGAGTGAAAATTTTTATAAAGCAGAGAAGCACACATGGAAATATTTATGGAAAACTTACATACACCAAATTTTGAAGTAAATGAGGCTCGACAATTAAGAGTTAAGACAGGAGGAGGTGAGATAAAAATGGTGACATATAATCATCTGCAGGAGACCCTCCAGGAATAGATTGTATTCCTGTGGAAGTCTGAAAGCTAGGAGGGACGAAAGTGATAAAGTTCTGGAAGCTTTTGTTTAACAGTATTCTAAAAGGAGGGGAAGCATCAACATCCTGGAAGAAAGCTGTGATGGCTGTAATACCTAAAGATAGCAAAGATGCATCAGATCCTGCTTCGTACAAGCCCATAAAGTGTTTGTCTATAATAGTTAAACAAATAGCGAAAGTGTTGCCAAAATTGATAGATATGGATCACTGAGGTTTTATGGAGGGAAAGCAAACCTTTGACAACATCAAAACAATGATGATTCAGATGGAGGCAGAATGTAAAGAAGACACTGCTGTTGGTGGGTCTTGATGCAGAGAAAGCATTTGACAGCATAAGCTGGGATTTTGAGTATGGTAATGGAAGCATTTGCATTCCCAACACAGTAATATGGTTAATTAGGAGGTTATATGAGGGATTGGAGGGGAAAAAAGTGGGAGGGTTCCTGTCAGATAAATTGTGTCTGAACAGAGGAACCAATCAAGGATGTCCTCTTTGTTATTTGTGGTATATTTAGAGCCATTGTCATTTGCAGTACATTTAGTGCCATTACCAAAGAAGAAAGGGACTCACAAATTCAAATATGTATGGTAATCGAGAAAAGTTGTCTTTCTTTGCCAGTAATGTTATTTCGTATCTGATAACACCAGTAAAGGGCATCTCAGTGTTGTTCAACCTTCTGAGACAGTTTCAAGCCTTTTTTTGGAACATAAAATTATTGAAGACAAACAAAAGCTATAGTTGTAAACTGTGCATCCGCACATGAATTGGTTCAACAATATCCATATTTGTGGGGACCTGATATAATGAAGTATCTGGAAGTATGTGTTAAAAAAGATTCTGTTATATCAGCTAAGGTATGTGGGAAGATACTAAACAAAAGTTAATACAAAAACTGAGAAACTAGAAGCTGTTGTTTATTGATATGGATAGCAAGATGCAATCAGTGAAATGTTTTTTAGCTCCTTTAGTTTTATATATAGATCAGGCATATTTTTATCAACCAGAGGAGAAGTTCTGGACAGTGATTAAAGGAAAACCCCACCCACAGAGTAAAAAAAATGTTTATTTCATCATGGCTTGGTGTTTCCTACATTTTAACACCACTCTGAGACTATTTACAGGTTTTTAAATATTTTATACATAATTTCTGAGTCTGACCACATGGGGTCTGGCATCTTGAAGTAATTCTGATTGTTTAGTCAGCCTCTAGGTATCGCATAATTCAGTGCTTGTCTGTAAAAAATTACATCATGCAGGCCTCTTTCTTCCTAAAGCTCCTGTCACTGCACTGATTTTACATCCATACACTGCTGTCTTTCAGTCAGTTAGTTTTAAGTAACATTTCATGCCATTCACTGACTACTTAAAACACAAACAGTGCAAATGCCACAGAACAGACTTTCAGAGTGCTTTTTACTGCTGCTTCTTTTTAGAATGGATAAACTGCATTTTTTTGTGAAGCCTGAATTTGTACTATTTTGAGTCATCTCCCACCCCCCTTCACACCTAACTTCCCTTGCTGTCAAAGTGCTAAGGGTAATTTGAGCTGGTACCTACTGTGATTGACCGTTCACAGCAGGAGACTTGACTCATGTACTGTTTCCTTGTTCAAGCCTTTACTTTCTGTATGGTTAAGGGAAGGACCTTTATTCAGTGGCCTTGATGACATCAGTGAATTGGAGACTTTTCCAGAGTGGGACAAAAGTTTTTTGAAAGTGAAACCAACACAGTACAGTAAGGTAATGTTCCAGTGGAGAGAAATAGTCAATTGAAAATATTTTAAATGCTGTATTGTTTATTCATAGCAGGGACATTAAATAGGGAGAAAAAAGACAGGGAAGTTGAGCATTTAATAATAGAATCCCATTGTTCTCCTTTAATAAAAAAGCTGAAGTATTTTATCTGGGAGGGAAGATGGTAAGGGTCAGGTGGAATAAGATGATCCTTCCAATAGAACAAGATAGTTTAGGATTGCTTGATTTGAAGGGGTATTTTTGAGCTACACAGTTAAAGCTCTTATACATAACACAAGCAGAAAGCTATAATTCAAAATGGAAAGGGATGATGAAGCTGGGGGGGGGGGGTTCAAGAACAAGGAGAGAGGGGGTGTGGATTCAGATCATTAAGAATAACAGCCATACAGAATTTATATTCTTAAAGTAGCAGAAAGTATTTTAAGAACTAAGCCAACACGAGAATGAAGAAAATATATTCTAATAGGGATGAATGCAATTAGGGGTACAGAGAATAAGCAACAGGGAGATGTAATTTACTGGAGAAAACTGGTAAAGGAATCAAGGTATTGGGAGCAAATAACTAGAAGATGAAAGGTAATAGAATTGGAAGAAGCCAATGAGACATTTAGACTGCAGTCTGGAGATTGCCTTTCCATATCAGGGATTGATATCAGAGTATGGGCAAAAATAAAGGTTAGCAAAATCCTTATTGAAAGACCTGCTCTGGTAAAGTTGTTAGTTAAATCTGCTACAGAAGCTGCTGTTAAGAAAGGGATATTTGTCAGGGCATGTCAAATACTGCATGATGACTATAGGAGTCAATCAAAGGAGGTTAGAAAAGATTGGGAAGAGAGATTGGATAAGCAGTTCACAAGGAAACAATGGGAGGACATATGTATGGCTCCCAAATATGCAACAAAGTGTAGAAGATTGTAGGATTTTTGCCGGGAAGTATTTGCATAAATATTTTTATACCCCCAGCAGACTCCAAAGAAATTTTCTTCAGAAGATGGCAAATGTTGGAGGTCTGATGTAGAAGAAAGAGGTAACTGGACACGTATGTTTTGGGACCATAATGAATTGGCAGAATTACAAATTCCTGAAATAGTACTCTGCCAGAAATACTGGGTGAACAAATGAGTGTAACTTGGGAAATTACTCTTTTGAGCTGGGACACAGGATCTGAATTCCCTAGACATAGTAAGGCCTTGTTAAGTTTAGTTCTGTTGGCTGCCAAAAAAGCAATTGCTAGAAAATGGAAATCAAAGTCTAAATCAACTGTATTTGAAGTAGTGAATATTGTAACAGTAGCAAAAGAACTAGAAGTGGCACTTAACTTCAGCAAAGTTCTTTATTTATTTTACTACCTTGTGGAATTCTTGAGAGTTGGGTTATGTGGCTTGTGGCAGTGGAGCATTTCTTTTTGGCTCTTGGTTTCTTTACACTAGAAGTTCTTTTGTGCTTGTGTTTGGTTCCTCTCTGTGACCACAATATGCATATATCTGTCATACTCTTGAATTGGTAGCATTCTGTTACAAGTCCTGTTGATTAGAAGTTACATCACATCGCACTATCCGTTGCTTTATTTTTTTATGCTTACTAGTGTTTGTGTTTATACTAAGACAAACTATTTCAAGCTTGTGTCATTCATTAATAATCAGGCATAAGACCCATGCTAGCAAGAGAAAGAAAAAGAAAACATAGAAGCTCTCTATCAATTTACAAATTAAGCCTGGTCTTATCTTCTGAGACTGCAAATTTTTTATTTTTATTGTATTTTTTATTTTTATTTTAACATTTGTTGACCGGGAATGTCCGACTAGGTTCCACAGATCCTGTTTTCAGCGGAGGCCCGGGGAGAAATGCTCCAGAAATGTAGTAGTAGACAAAACTAGACAGTTAACCAAAACAGGTATGTATCCAAAACCATGTTGAGCATTCAGCAATAGCTAATGACTACCGTGGGAGCATGAGAAGCTAACACTATGAGCTACACAAGAGGCGTGAAGCTGCTGAACACTGGACTAGCAGTAGTGCAGTGCATGACGGGAAGTAGTGTCTGCCCCACTAATGCGGTTTTCATACTAGGGAGCAACACTACAAGTAGAAAAATGCTTTTCACTTTTTAGTAGTGTCTCATACAAATCTCTGAGCCACATAAGGCATAATGACCATCTCATAGTCTAGTGTGGGGAATTGGTCTAAGGCCGACCCTAATTTAGACAACTTGCTTATGCTTGCAGAGTCTTTTCCAAAGTGTCAGGAATTTCTCTCTTGCATAAGAGATCCCTTACACAAGCTGAAATCCCAAGAGAACATTCAAAAGTTTTGACTCCTCCTCACAGGATTGTGTTTCTGCGATGTCAACTAGACACCAAAGTTCAAAGAGCTATTCTTCCACAGGAAAAACAGATCTATATCTAGATCTGTTTCTAGGGTTTTCCACTCAAACCTTGGTCACTGCTAAGAAGTACCGTAGGATTTTGAGTTTCGTGGCTTTTGTGATTCTCATCATATCTCTGGCAAGACTCCATGAAAATGATAGCCTGGTATCTGTAGTCTCTTTGGTCCGAGCACCAACATCCCTTGTTTTTTCAGATCCCAGTGCTGGGGTTTGTCAGAAGGAAAATAACTTGTTGAAGACAACAATTATCTCAAAGTCCAGGTCTCCCCTTCTCCGTCCCTGTTCCAAAGTAGTCAGTCACCACAGATACCTCAGACTTTGCTCAAGGAGCAGTTTCAGGAGGGATAAATGTGCAAGATGGGTGGGACACCGAAGGACAGACACAAGTGGATACATACATATAAAATAAATGCTTGTTCTGATCAAGGTGCTCAACTCTCTGTATCATCTTTGGTCCCCAGGACCTCTTCAAGTTGTTACAGACAGTACTACACTCGTGGTACATCAGCAAGCAAGGTGGAACCAGGTCATACCTAATTTTGAAACTATCCATGTAAAACTGGGAAGTTTTTTGCCTTTAACTTCTTTTTCTATTCTATATATATAATATATATATATATATATATATATATATATATATATATATATATATATATATATATATATAATAGTGTGCTGTGTGTTTTACGGTTGACAGAGGGTTGCTTAAACCCGAATTTCAGGAGGCCCTGGACAAGGCTGAACAGGTATCCAAGTCTTCGAAGGGGTCAAAGTCTTCAAGAGTGTCGGAGCCCAAGTCATCGGCTCCGAGCACCTCTTTTCAGATTCGGACACCGGCTCCTATGACTTCGGTGCCGGGTGTCGAAACTTTATCTCTGCACGAGGCTCAGGTCTTGGAGCCGGTACCAGAGGTATCACCGTCTGCTGTCCTTCGCTCGGTGACGGCTTCGATCCCTTCGACCCATTCTTCGAGGCCCCTTTCCGACTCCGATGTGGACCGAGTGGTACAGAAGCTTATGGAGAACTCGGCTTTGTCCAAATTAATCGAGGTTTCGTCCCAGCTGGTTTCAAAACTCGAGACTATTCCTGTTCCCTCAACACTTCCTCCTCCGAGACCCGTCGAGTCATCGGAGTTAGGAGTCGAAGAACCGATGATTGTAGAGCCCTCGGTGCCGAAGCCTCCAGTAGTGCTATCGGCTCCGTTGACCTCGACTCCTTCGGAACCAGCCGCAGAGTCTCGGAGCCGAAGATATTTCCTAGGTTCCGGGGGGGATAGTCGAACCGAGATATCGGTTCCGACTCTTCTCCTCGGTGCCTCGGCTCAGATCAGCTCGGATCCGTCCTCGGTGTCGGAGCCCGTGGCTCCGATTCCGGAGAAACGACCTCCTTCTTCGGATCGGGTCAGATCTTCGGGTCGGGGCACTGGTGCCTTTGACATCATTACACATACTTCATCAGTATCTTCGTCTCCTTCCCCAAAAGGTCCGCGTTCTGCTTCTGTGCCTTCGGCTCCTACCAAGCGTTGAGACCCAATGCCTCAGAAGTCCCCACAGGGCAACTCTGGTTCCTCGGATGCATCCCCAGAAGCTCCCACTGAGGATGTTCCGAGGAAACGACTGTGAAAGAGGAGGCACATAAATTCCCCCCAGGAATCTCTCACATCTGATACCAATTTAGATGAAACAGAAGGGTCCCCACGGTCCCCGTCTGAGGATGTCTCGTTTGCAGACATTTTGGAAATCCTGAAACAAAGGGGGTACTGGAAAAACCCTTACCCCTTCTGTGGATGAATTGGTCTTACTGAAGGCATTTGGGACTCAACCTTCTACCTCCTGGGTGACTCCGCCCTTTGACGATCTCATGGATCTAATAGCCTGGAGGGCTTGGGAAACACCCGATACAGTGGAACCAGTCCCTCATAAACCGAATAAATACATGACGGCCCCCCAGGACAAATCTTATCTTACAAAAGGGGTTCCCGTAGATACTATGGTGGTGGTGGCGGCCACTAAGAAAGAGATGTCTGAATCATCTTCCTCTGTCCATCCTCCTAATAAGGATTCTAGGACAATGGACAGATATGGGAAGCACATATTTAGTTTGGCGACTTTTTCCATCCGATCGCTCCACTACCTTACGCATTTCACGCGTTTACAGAGAGATCTCATTAAGGAACTGGGAGATACTCTCCAGGGACATACAGATGCTACTGTCGCTGAGAAAGTGACAGCGCAACTTAACACCCTAAATTCCATAGTCAGCTCGTCCATGAGGCTGATTTCATACGCAGCCGAAGGGTCGAGTAGAGCGGCAGCTTCAGTGATCGCCCTGAGAAGGCAATCCTGGTTGCGCTTATGCTCCTTTGCGGAAGCCTTTAAGTCTTCCTTTGCCAACGCCCCCTTTGATGGTGCCTCCTTGTTTGGGCCCAAAGTAAAGGAGACTCTCACGAGGTGTGAACAAGAAGGGAAGACCCTGTCTGCCTTAGGGGTCCGTTTTTCCGTCCCATCTAGACCCTACCCTAAAGGGCAACGAGGAGGAAAAATGTGGTTCCGAAAGACTCTGGGATCTTTTCAGCACACCCAAAGTGACGCCCCCTCCAGAGGCAGAGGAGGGGGAAGAAACGGAAGACGCCGCCCAGCCGGCAGAGGGGGTCCACAAAATCAGGGCGACAGAGAGACTTTCTCTGGAAAGCCCTTCCAGCACTCCTGAGTGTAGGCCCAGCTGTCCTACTCTAGAGGCAGTCGGGGGTCGCTTGGCTTTATACCCAGAAGCCTGGCTAAATCTTACATCAGATTCCTGGGTAAAAAGCATAGTTACCAGAGGCTACAACATTCCCTTCATCAAAATGCCACCCAACTCCAAAAAACTCCCAGACGTTCCACCCAGTCTGCGAGACCAGACAACCATAGAGATAGGAAGGTTGCTCGAAAACAGAGTCATCCAACTAGTCCCGGCGGACCAAATAGGATCCGGAACTTACTCAAGGTTCTTTTTAGTTCCAAAGAAAACAGGGGACTGGAGGCCAATTTTAGACCTCAGCAAGTTAAATGCCTTTGTGAAAAAGGAAAATTTCCGGATGGTCACACTACAGTCAATCCTCCCTTTTCTGCAGAAGGGCGACTGGATGTGCTCTATAGATCTCAAAGACGCATACTACCATATCAAGATGGCCAGGGTGTCCAGAGATCACCCGCGCTTTCGGCTGGGAGCCAGTCATTTCCAGTTTCGCGCTCTGCCCTTTGGTCTCACCTCAGCCCCCAGGATGTTCACCAAATGCATGGCAGTAGTAGCGTCTCACTTGAGACGAAGGGGATTCCTGGTGTTTCCTTATCTAGACGACTGGCTCCTATCCGCCACCACCGAGTATCGTCTTCTACAAGCCAGGGATTACACCATCAGTCTTTGCTCTTCACTAGGCATAACGGTGAATTTTGGAAAATCTGTCTTATCGCCGTCACAGCGTATCTTATTTATAGGAGCACAGCTAGACACCTCCCTGGCTCAAGTTACTCTCCCCCCCCCACCAAGAGTATCAGACCTCAGGCAGCAAATTTCGCTCCTTCTACACAGCAAGAGAGTCCCTGCACGACAAATATTAAGAGTGCTAGGCTTGATGGCAGCCTCCCTTATTGTAGTTCCTTTAGGAAGGATGCACATGAGGATTCTTCAATGGATGCTATTCGCCCAGTGGTCATATCGACAACTTCCACTGTCTCATGAAATCTTGATCACGAATTCTTGCAAGAAGGATCTCTTGTGGTGGATACACAGTCAAGAGCTAACACTAGGACGACCGTTTGTATTACCCAGTCCGGTAGCAACTCTAACCACGGACGCTTCCCTGATAGGGTGGGGGGGGATTCTTTCAGGGACAAACAGTCCAAGGTCAATGGTCCAACTTGGAGTACAATCTGCACATCAATGTTCTAGAGCTGAGGGCAGAGTTTCTAGCGTTGCAACACTTTCACAAGTCCTTACCTCAGGGAACAGTGACAGTTCAGACAGACAACATGTCAGTGGTCTGGTACATAAACAAGCAAGGGGGAACCCGATCTTACCCGTTATGCAGAGAGGCCCTCAGAATTTGGCAATGGGCAAAGTCCACTGGACGCTTTCTGATAGCAACGCACATCCTGGGGACTTCCAACGTAATCGCGGACAGGTTGAGCAGAGCCATCCTGTTCCCTCACGAGTGGTCCCTCAAACCTCAAGTGGCGGAAGAGATCTTCCGCAGATGGGGCCAGCCTTGCTGCGACCTGTTTGCATCCCCATTGAATGCCAAATGCAGAAGCTACTTTGCCCTGTTACCCCCTCCAGGGGGTGTCCCCAGGGACGCACTGGTATACGATTGGCCCACGGGTCTCCTTTACGCTTTTCCTCCTGTTCCACTAATTCCCAGGTTTTTGCAGAAAGCCAAATGTCTAGACAGGACCATAATACTAATAGCCCCATTCTGGCTTCAACAAATCTGGTTTCCCTTCCTTCAATCTCATCAAGTGGAGGAACCATGGATGCTGGACCCAGAGCCAGACCTGTTGACGCATTCGTCGGGAGTTCCTCACACCTTTCTCAAGTCCCTCAAACTGACAGCTTGGCTGCTCCACTTCCCATCTTAGCCAGGTCGGAGTTATTATCTCCTGCAGTACAACAAATTATTGTATCTTCTCACAAACCATCTACAAGGAAATTGTACAACAGCAAATGGAACCGTTTTGCGCACTGGACCTCCAAACAAGGTATAGATCCATTCGGGGCTCCAGTACACAAGATACTAGATTTTCTCACCACACTTTTTCAAGAAGGAGCATCAACTTCCACTATAAGGGTTCAACTGGCGGCTATATCCAATTTTCATATTGGCCATGAAGATTGTTCTCTTATGTCCCACAGACTTTGTAAAGCCTTCATGAAAGGTACCTTTCACCTCCGTCCCCCCTTTCGTTAATCCAATAGCACCTTGGAATCTTAATCTCATGCTGTCACAACTCATGTTGCCCCCTTTTGAACCAGCAGCCACAACTCCGTTAAAATTCCTTTCGTGGAAAACACTTTTTCTGGTTGCCATCACTTCCGCCAGGAGAGTTTCAGAGCTACAGGCTCTATCTATCCGACCCCCGTACATGATTTTTCATCCAGATAGAGTAACCTTGTGCACCAATCCGTCCCTCCTTCTGAAGGTTTGTTCGATTCAGAACATCAATCAATCTGTCGAACTACCTACCTTCTTTAAAAATCATTCCAGTAAGTTAGAATACACATTGCACAAATTGGACGTTCACAGGCAACTAAGATTTTACTTACATAGGACAAAAGAATACAGAAAATCAGATCAACTATTTGTCTCATATGTTGACCAAAGGAAAGGACAGGCAGTAACGAAGGTTACCTTATCCAAATGGCTCTCAGATTGCATAAATTTTGTATATGGTGAATCGAAACAGCAACTCCCTTCCAGAGCTCATTCTACAAGGGCGATCACTGCCTCTTCAGCCCATACCACTCGTTTGCCTTTAGATACCATTTGTGCAGCGGCAACTTGGGCAAAACCACATACTTTTATCGCCCACTATAAACTAGACAAAAGCTCCAGGGACAGGGCGACGTTTGGTTCCACTGTACTCAGGAATGTTCTTCCTTGAGCCACCCAGGAAAAAGGAGCTAGGGAAGCTACCTGTGTGTAAGAACAAATGGCGAGATTGAACAATTTCACATTAAGAGGTTATGTTCTTACCATAACGTTCCATGTGAATTGTTCATCTCGCCTTTGTTCTTACATTCCCCCCCTCCATCCCCCGTCCTGCGGTCTGGGAGAGCGGTTTCAACTGAATTCCTTTTCAGCCTTTTCTAGATATGGTTAGCATATTATTGTACATTAGTAATGGCATCTTTTCTCCTCTATTTGACAGTAGGGTTCCAGACACTATGGAGTATCTGTTTATAAGTGTTCTAGACACAGTTCTAAAAGGGATTCTTCTGGTATAGCAAACTAGATCTGAGGGTTCGCACCTGAGGATCATGGGATATTACTGTGCCTCGAGCTTTCTCGAAGATGCGGAGCTAGTGATGCAGCCGACTTGGAGCCGAGGATCGGCTCCGAACCCGTGTGTAAGAACAAAGGCGAGATGAACAATTCATATGGAACGTTATGGTAAGAACATAACTTCTTATTCCATCATGTAGCAGACAAGCTAAGCAGGACAACGTCAGAACCTCATGAATGAAAACTAGATCAGGGGATCTTCCAAGATTTGATCCATCTGTGAGGTGTTCCTCAAGTAGAACTCTTTGCCTCCTGTCTGAACGATCAGCTGGCAAGATTCTACTCCAGGACTACATGCAAGAAACCTGGAAGATGCATGCCTTTTATTTTCCTTGGATAGCAAAATTCCTGTATGCTTGTCATCCCTTTCCACCAGTATCTGGGCTACTTATGAAGATTCAGAAGGAATAGCCCAAGATCATTGTGGTGACTTCCTCTCTGGCCCAGGCAACACTTGCTTTCCTTTATTTTGGAAATGGCCAGGAGCAATTACCACAAGCTTCCTCACAGACTGGATCTACTGACACAAGAGTAGAGGTGTTTGATACACCCTGACACCAGTTGACTTCAGCTAATGGCCTGGATGATAGGGTCTTAATTCCCTTTAGGCAGCTTTGTACTGAGGAAGTGCATCAAGTACTAATGGAGGTAACAAAGCTTGCTAATAGAAAGTTATATATTAGCAAATGTAAAAGGTTTTCTATGTGGTGCCAACAATATAACCAGCACCGGTTCAGTGTTAGTTGTTCTCTGGTTGTGCAATATTTGAGTTCATATACTTTGCCTTTCTTAGTATTCTATCAAGGTTCATTCATCAGCTATTTCAACATGTCTACTAATGGATCCTCCTCTTTCAATGCATTCTCATGTCAAAATGTTTTTGAAAAGGGTTTTGCAGAAGAAGCCTCCTAGAAGACCGGTGACCCCTCATTGTGATCTTAATTTTCTGTTAATGAGGCTAACACTTACTCCATTTGAACCAGCTAACCTGGCTGACTAGAGGTTCTTAACATTGAAATCAGTTGTATTGATTGCTGTGACCTCTGCAAGAAGGGTATCTGAGTTACAAGCTGATGTAGTGAGTCAACCTTATCTCTTTGTCCACAGGGAGAGGGTTCTTTGAGAACTAATCATCTTATGCCTAAACTGGTATCTGAATTTACTTATAGCCAAACTATATCCATCTCCTGTTTTCTTTCCTGAACCCAGCAATGAGGGAGGAAGAATACTCCATACATTGGATGTTCAGAGACAACTCTGGAACTATCTTCTCAGAACTAAATATTTCAGATCTTTGAATCAGTTGTTTATTTCTTGTGAAGGCAAAAAGAAGGGAAAATCTGTGTCAAAACAATGCTATTTCTAGGTGGCTGTTTAAGGCTCTTACCTTGTGTTATGCTCGCCACAACAAAACTGTTCCAGGCAAGGTCAAGGCCCACTCTCCTAGGGCTTCATTTACAGCTTTTGGTAAGGGTTGAATTCTAGAAGTATTGTAGAAGCTGCAGCTTGGACATCTGTGCATACTTTTACAAAGAAGTATAAGCTTGATTTCTTCTGTAAGTTTAGATGAAGCTTTGCAAGGACCATTCTCAGGTGGCCCAATGACTCTCTTCTTTTTTTATCTCCCAAATGTAGTAAGTTAGGGAAATCTAAGGCTAATTCAATAGTGATCATTATGATGAACATAGTATAGTTGTGTAAGTAAACTTACCATAATAGTAGATGCTTGAATGATCATTGCTGCAGTAGCTGCTCCCTCCACACCACTTGTTTTTTGGTGTGTTGATTATGCCAAAGTGTGGTTAATTTATTTTTTGGTCTTTGTAGCATTGTCCTTTCAGGGCTGAGGCTTGCTTTCTCTATTGGCAGGAAAGCTTTGAAAGTCTCAGTGTCCAAACTTGTCTTTTAGTCAGCTCAGCTCGAATTGCTAGACAGTTTGTACATGGGGAAGGTGCCTTGAAGTTAGAAGCTTTACAGGATATAACCCATATAGCTAAGACTACTGCAACAGTGATCATTTAAATTGTTATGGTAAGTTTACTTACACAAGTACATGCTTCATCTTTAGGGCATACTTGAGGTTTCCAGGGTTTGTTTGGACATTTTTTAGGCTCTTTATTTTGTGCATCAGGGCCTTACATGTGGAATATTTCTCTTAATTGGCTTAGATTGAACCCAACCCTAGATAGCTACAAACACTTGTTCAAAACATATTTATGTGACCGTTTTTTTTTTTTTTTTACACCTAGTTGTTTATATTGGGTCTACTTTAGGACCTGGAAACTTTAATAGCTCGAATGCTATTATTATTATATGCATCGAACTATTAAACAATCAAAGTCCACAAAAAAAAAATTTAAACTAGTGTAGGCAGGGGGCAAGCCCCCCTGCACCCCCCACACCCCCCACTACTTAAATATACCGACTCTGAGTTTGCACCAAATTGAAGTAAATGGAAATTTCCACCTACGGAGATTTCCGTTTACATTTTCGATGTTTTGCACTTTCGGTGTACTCGTGTCGAGAATATCATATTTAATATTCTCGGACTTTGAGCACATAAAGTAGACCCGTTTATATTTTGTGATATGTATCTCTCTATTTTTGCTGATTTGTAATAGTGCTTTGATAAACTTGAACTGATTTGTAACAGTGCTTTGATGAACTTGAATGTTTTGTTGTTATATGACTAGAATTACGTACAGCAATGCTTCCAGAGAAGCTTATACTGCTACATTCTCATATCTATAGACATTTACTTTTTGTTGACAAGTGCATAGGTTCATAGGTTTATAGGTAGGGACTAGGCTATCTGCCTGCAGGGATTTATAAGCCTAGCCAGAATGTGTTGACTTTCGCCGCCCCCTTAGATTAGTTCCCTGTGCCTCTGTCCAGCAGAGCCATTGAAGTGATCCCCGGGGTAAACTTTCTGTTTCCCATCCACTCGTCAAGATTTCTCTTGAAGAGTGTTAGCGAGTAGTTCTGCCTAATGTAGATTGGAATCTTGTTCCAGAGCATTTTATAGCAAAAGTCTTATGCTATATCACTTGTAATTTTGTGGCAGTTTTATTAATCTCATCATAGTAGCTGATTTATTCATGTCATTGTGCAATTTTCAGAAATCGTTCATATTTATTGTAAAAAATGACACATGCATTTCTTTAGCATTGTGTATTGTTTTTAAGTTACAGAGAAGCACATTGTGCAGAATGTAACAGATATGCTTAATTGGAAAAATGTCATGTTATCCAGTGTTTTTCTGCAAGATAAGCAGTGCTTCATTGCTGTGTAGTTAACTTCAAGGCATATTTATTTTCTGAAATATTTCATGCTAGAATTTCAGACTAGTTACCTCAACATGTAGTTACATTGTTCCTTGCAAGGTGTTACTTTCTATGTTACTTCAGATTAGATCAAGTTCTTCACCTAGCTTTGGACACATTTTCATCACAGCTACCTTTGCTATATGAATTCAGCTTCTGAAATGTACATATTCTCTTTGTGCACAGCACAAAGATCATGTATATCTGTTATGCAGAAATGAACTGCGTTCTAACCTGCTGAGCTAATTAGAAAGGGTGCACACTTTACTAAAGTATCATTCTTTTGTTTGCAGTTTTGTACAGGAGTACATTCTCTTTCTTAAACAAAACTTCCCATCAACCTTGTTGAGTATATTTTGTCCAACTTGCCTTTCATTTCAAGATGAGTCCTGTGGTGCAGACAGACAATGCCCTGGGTGATCTGCCAGAGCAGGTCCCTCTCTAACCACATCATGGTGAGAGGTCCCTCAAGCCTCAGGTCCATGGCTTTCTGTTAGCTTTTACAACAAAGGTCTCTTCTCCAAAAACATCCTACGAGTCTGCAAGATAGCTTGATGGCCTGGGATGAAGAAGGTCCACTTGGTCTTTCTTGCACTGGTGTCTGATCTTTTGGCCCTGGGCTTCAAGATAGCTGTTGAGATCGGATGAGACTTGTCATCTTAAGGGCAGGAAATGTACTGATAGGGTAATATAACCTGATGTTATAACTAGTCTAAACATTTAGCAGGTGTGTCCTTAAACGAAGGCCCCTTGTTCCCCCAAACCCTGTACCCATACACCACACAAGTCCATGAATGTGCATCCCTATCTTATGGTTAAATGAGTGGAGGGGTCTCCCTATCCCTGTTCCCAATGAAGGGTCACAGGACGTATAAGCTGCTGTCTCTGAGACAGACAAGTCCTCCCTCCCACAGTTTCCCATCCGATGACTCTTCCTTTGGAGAAACCCTGAAGTTTATGATGTAGAGAACATACTGGCTGTCCCATTTCTTTCTTCTTCAAAGAAACATATTAATAAGTACTGGGGAAAGAAGAAGAATGAGTCATTGGTCATCTTTATACATGATGCCTGTTACCTTTACTATGCATACTCACTGGAAACCCGTGGAGTCTGCTTCTCAGTCAGCCAAGACATTAGATACCCACTATATGTTCAAAACGAAAAAGCCAGACCCAGGGAAGTCAGGAAACCAAGTTTAATATCCACCAAATTAACATCCACAAAGGTTTCAGGTTAAGCCACCCTTCCTCAGTGTAAATAAATTCAAATTAAACAAGCTGTTATATACCTAGAGCTCATGACACAGCCAACCAATCAAAAAAAGAAATTCATTAAAACACATAAAACATATTTTTACTACATGTATAAAAACATAAATATATTATAAAACATGTATACCTCTTCTGCATAAAAAATCAAATATAAATATTCACAAATTATCTATAATTTCATCTGCTTTGCCTTTAAAACTGGTTTAATACTTAGTGCTGCATTAAGACCCTGGATTTTATCTGCATTTAGCTTTAAGGTCCATCTATATTCTGCTATCTCCAATTTATTCTTCACATCTCCTCCCCTAATATTAGGAAAAAACACTTGGACTACCCTAAATTTGAGCCTACACTCTGAACCTTTCTCAAAACAGTGTTTTGCAAGGGCATTAAATTAAAATTAGCGCAAGTATTAGCTTCATAACATTTGTAAAGTTTATCCAGGAATTCGCCTGTATCCTTTATATAACTTCTAATTTCATTCAGAAAAGGGCTTAACACATGTTTGAGATGTAGAGCGACTGGTTCGGGTTCCATTTCATGCCATAATTGTGTGAACTGCAAATTCATTTTGAAAGACAGATTTTTTTATACATCCGGTAACTGCAGTGTGTTTTGAGATCAGATATTTTGCAACCTGTACTACTGAATCTCTGGTGTATTTAGCCACCTGCTTAGCTTGTCCAGCTTTTTGTGTAGCTAAATGTAGTAGGAGACATAAGGGTAGAATTACAGAGCACGTTTCAGATATTAAAAGGAAAGTTTTAACTAATGCATTGCTAATCTCTGGAATAGTATCCCCAATACAAATAAAACTGTGTCAAACTCCATCTTACCCAATCCTGGTCATTTACATGCTCATTACAGTGTTAAAACTTTTTCACTGTACAATACTGTCCAAATACTCTCCTTAAACATAATATTCTCAAACTCTTACTGAAATGACAAAACAGTTTTTATACATAACTGCTGCCTGTACAAGCCACTAGTTTTCATGTGTTCTTTCTCTTTAAATACATGCATTCAGATATTTCAAGCACAGACATTAATGCCATTCTAGCCTGCCAATATACCAAAACACTTGTACTCATAAGTGTCCAGGCTGTTGTTAAAAATATCTAAACTACTACTTGCTTTAGTGTAATTTGGTAGTCTGTTCCATGTGTCAGCTGGTCTCTCAGAGAAACAGTTAGTACACTTCTCATTCCTATAGAATCTTTTACATAGGTTGTCTTATGATTCTCTAGTACTTTTTGATAACCCCAAACATTCCCAGATTTAGGTGTCTCAAAATGCCCTATATACCTGAATAAGGTCTCCTCCTAGAGATCTGTAAGAAACACTGTACAAGTTCAGATATTTTAGTCATTCATAACTTAAATTTCACATCCATGGATGCTCTTGGTATATTTCCTCTGTATTCGTTCCAGTTTACTAATGCTTGTTTTCTTATAAGGTTTACATATTGTTATTCCATACTCAAGGGTGGCTGTAATGTAACTAACAAAACAATCACTTCATCATTTCGGATTTCCTAGACTTTATAAATCTTTTTATACAACCTATAGTTTTATAACTCTCATTAACCAGTTGGTTGATATGATTAGAAAAACTCAAATATGGATCTACTCATATACCCAGGTCCTTAAATGAATCTACAGTTTCAATCATTGTGTGCTGTATTAAATATTCAGCTTTCAGTTTGTCTCCCAAATCTCATATGCTTAGTTTTCAATGTATTTATAAGCATGTTGTTCTCCTGTGCCCAAATGTGATCCCTGCACATCCGTGGTGGTAAAACTTGACCTGAAGTAACAGTAATTTCTTTAGAAATGTCTAAAACCAAAATCCCAAGAGTAAAACAAACACAGGATACAAAGCAAAGGAAACAACAAGCTGCCATGATACCTGAGCAACTACCTTTAATAAAGAACTAGTAAGTGCTTTCACAGTGTACAATACTGCTTCATCAGACCATAGTAAAAGTAACAAAGCAGGCAAACTTTTAAATACAAAGCAATCCAATCAAATACAGACATTAAAATCACATGACAATTAATTTCTTTAGGAATGCAATGTCTAGTATGTTCCTTTCCCTGGTAGTTTTTTTACAGTCTGAAGCAATTGTTGTTCCCGATCATACGTTGTGAATGATTTTCTTAATGTTGTTGTTGAATCAATATTATTCCAATCTGTTTCTGGTAAGTTTAAGTCCCCATCTAATGTTATTCTTCCCTCCTGTGTTTCATGCAAGAAATATATGATTTCTTCCTTACTTCAGAATATCTGCCTAAATACTTCATCTTTAAATTTTCAGGGTCTACGTATTTAGTTTTCCCTCAAGTGTTTGGAAGTGCTCTGTACAAACTCAGACACTGATAGTGACATTTTTCCTGTAAAAGGCTTCAGTACTTAATATATTGAGCTCATATCCATGCATGTCCAAAGGTCAGTTCCCTGTGCCTTCTCCTATCAACCTGGTGAACTTCGGCATCCTGAGGCAATGTAGCAACTGCCTCATGTACACAGACAACCCTCTCCTCTTACCTCCCAGCACTGTGACTTGTGAGAGATGCACGTATATAGCCAAATTGGAAGCCAAGCACTCTCCAACCAAGACTAGATTAGCCAGTCAAGAGGAGAAGGTTAACACCTGCACCATAAGACATTCAACACATAGCCCACCAGAACATACACCACTACAACCCCCACATAGTAACACAAAACACACACCTACTTTTGTGGATGCTGTCAATAAAAGTCTGCCCAAACAACAGAGACCTCTGAGGCAGAAACGCAAACAATCACATCCCAGCACAAACCATGAGACACACAGCTCACATAAACAGTGTGCCACTCAACCAAAGCCCATAAGGCAAAACAACTTCCCCAATACACTAGTCATAGGTGACTCAATAGTAAGGCACACTGATGTCCCACTCATTAGGTTGAATAAAGAGAAAATTACGGTCAGCTCTCTGTCGGGTGCCATGATCCGCCACATAATGCATGCACTTAGGTCACTCCACAACGGGTACAAATATGACTCTGTCATTGTCCATGTTGGTGTGAATGACCTGAGAAGTACCTCCCTGGAATACATGAAAAGAGACATAGAGGAGCTCTCGGATCTTGTAGCCCAGGCAGGTATGACCCTAGCTCTGAGTAGCATCCTACCGTCACCCAGAATGATACCACAGTACAAGCAGAAAATGATTGACTTCCAACAATTGTCTAAGTTTCTGGTGTCATTCTAAGGGGATCCAGTATCTGTCTGCCTGGGATGTCATGATCGACAGACCTCTATGCTTTGCCAGAGATGGCCTGCACCTGTCACCCCAGGGATTCTGGATACTGGCCAAGGCTCTTGCCACCCCTGTAGTGCCTTTTTTAGACAATGTCCTGAAGACAAAATTACCACCATAACAGCTACAAGCAAATTAAATCTGAGGGTTATGCTACTCAACGCTAGAAGCTTAAATCTCAAAATGCACTCGCTCGAAGCACTCCTTAAAATGGAGAACATCGACATCTGTGCAGTGACTGTGACCTGGTTCAAGGCTCCGGAGAGTACCCCAGCACTACCGGGCTATAATTCATACCACACCTTTCGGCCCCTAAACCTGGATCGAAACACTAAAGGCGGTGGTGTCTCCATATTTATAAAGGATATCCACACCTCCAGACTTAGTAGCCCAACATAACACAACAGAGATACTTCAGGTACAACTAACACTGGATAAAACTACAATCCAGGTTGTAGCATGCTATAGATCCCCCACCATGTCCCAAGACTCCCACTCCACATTCCTAAACACACTGGAAAATATTAGGGTACAACCCAATACCCTTATACTGGGAGACTTTAACTACCCCTCTATTAACTGGGAAAATTACTGATGTACCAACACACTTGCTCAACGTTTTCTGGAATTCATTAATTCCAACGCCCTGGACCAACTCATTCTTTCCCCCACCAGGAGTAGAAACATCCTTGACATGGTCATTGCTAACATGGATGACCGTTGCTCTACATCAGTAGTCAACTCCTCCCTGGTCAGATCTGACCACAAGCTAATCACCATGGATATTCACACCCCCCCCCCCCAAAGGAAACCACTGTAAAAAAACTTCTCCAAAGCCAATTTTGGACTTCTAAAAACAGAGTCGGCTAACTTCACGACACACATGCAAATGGAAAATAGGTGCATGACTGAGTCATACACCAATGCACTGTATGAGCACATACACAAGTGCATGGAACGGGCCATACCAAATAGAACCAAGACACCCTCCCCCAGAAAAAGGAAGCCAATCTGGTGGTCCCCCACCATAAACAAACTCTACAACAGAAGGAAAAAACTGTTGCAGAAAAGGGTGAAGTCTCAAGACTGGAAAAACTACCTTGTCAGCCTCAGCAAAAAACTGAGATCCATCATCAAGTCCTGTAAAGTTAGCTACAAAAACAAAATTGCTGCAGATTCTAAAGACAACCACAAGGCATTCTATAGTTATGTCAAGAATCTACATGGCAATACTCAGATCTGCTCAAAGTTACAGCACAATGACAAAACATATACAGAACCAACTGATATTGCTGACATATTGGCCGACCGGTTCAGTGCAAACTTTACCCCCTTTCACCCCCTAAAGGGCCTATCACAGTACCTGAGGAATGTTAAGTCCCTATTATCACGACTACACAGGTAAAAAACACACTGTCCAAAGCCAAGAATACAGCTTCCATGGGACCTGATAATATCCCTGACTGTGTTCTGCATAAATTACAAAGTGAACTGGCACCACACCAGAGTACCCTGTTCAATCACAGCCTCATTTCAGGCTTTGGTCCTACTGAATGGTTCACTGCTTTGGTCATCCCACTCCACAAAGGGGGAGTGACTACAGACCCTGGGAACTACCACCTCATTAGCCTGACGAGTCTGATATGTAAGGCTATGGAACACATCATTGTGGACCTTGTAAATAAGGACATAAGGAATCTCCAAACTCTGGACCCCACACAGTTTGGGTTTGTGAAAGGTAGATTATGCCTGCTCAACCTGATAGACTTCTTTGAGTCTGTCACCAGAGCTGTGGATGAGGGCAAGGTAGCTCACACAGCCTACCTAGAACTTGCCAAGGCCTTTGACACCATCCCTCACTCAGAAATCATAGATAGACTCTCCAAACTAGCCACAAACTCCTATGTCTTAAGATAGGTTGCCAACTGGCTTACTGATGGAACCCACACTGTGAAAGTAGCGGACTCCAAATCTGACTACCGACCAGTTACAAGTAGTGTCCAACAGGGGTACTCTCCTGTTTGGCATCTACTTCTCTGAAGTTCAAGCCAACACAAAGGGACTCTGGCTGACCAAGTTCGCAGATGATTGCAAACTGGGAATCATTATTGATTCTCCAGCTGATTTAGACATTCTACAAAAAGACCTCACTGACATCAATGACTGGTGCCGGAACCATGGCCTTAAGTTCGGTGCCAAATAGTGCATTGTCATTCCCTTTGGGAAAAATTCGGTGCCCGTGAATTACCACATAGCTGGTAGTCCACTAATCACCGAAGGTTTGATAAGAAACCTGGGGACACAGGGTGACAGCAACCTCTCCTTTGATGACCACATTGCCACTGTAGTCAGAAAGTCCTTGTATGTGGCACATCTCATTGCAAAAGGTTTCTCATCCAGGAAGAAAGAGGTCATAATCCCACTCTACTCATCCCTCATTAGACCTATTATAGAATACAATGCCTCATTTGGTATGTACCTCACTAGACACCTACAACAACTGGATAGGCCACAAAAATACCTCACTAAGAGGATCTTAGGCCTAAGACACATGCCGTATATGGACAGACTCAAAAAAACTGCAGCTATATTGTGTGTCTTGTCACCTACTTAGAGGTAATCTCTGCTTGACCTACAAAGCCATGTCTGACCCAGAGCTGCTAGATATGCTACACCAAAAGAAATCCCAATCCCTCCATGCCACACACTCCAGGGACCTAAACGTCATTACCACAATAAACAGAACATGCTGGAGAGACAGGTTCCTAACCCAGAGACTTCCCATACTCTGGAACAAACTTCCCATTCATATCAAGCAGAGCACTTCACTGGCCCTCTTTAAGAGAAATCTTGACGAGTGGGTGGGCAATAGGAAGTTCACCCCGGGGATCACTTCAGTGGCCTTGCTTGACAGGGGCACTGGGCACTAACTTTGGGTGGCATGATGCCTGGGATTCTTCTTGGGCTAGGCTTATATAGGCACCAGGGCCGTTAGCCTAATACACACCTATGAACCTATGAATTCCTGTAGGTCATCAACACTTGATTGTGGTCTGTACACTCCAACAATTGGTGTATGTTCCAGGGTTGTCTTTGTCACAGTTACATAGTCTGTAGTATTAGCGTTAACATTGAACATATAATAATCACAGGTCTCATAACTGTCTTTAATCCCTATCATAACACCTCCACCTGAATTTTTTGTTAAAATGTCTTTTACAGTAAAAACATTTATACCCTGACAGAACTGGTTTCCAGTCATTGTTCTTTAACAGTGTTTCATAAACAACAACAGCATCAGTCTTTTGGAAACACAGCAACTTTTCCAATAAAAAAAATATTATTAATGCTCCTTGCATTAACAACCATTAGAGATGTATCAGATGTTGCTATCTGTGAACTGTTAAATTTTCATCCTTGCACAAATCTAGCCTATTGTTTAGTGTTTGTCAAATATTGCAAAATCTCTGCTGAAAAAATTCTCTTAACTGATCTTGACAAATGTACACCATCCTGTCTGAACACGTGCCCAAAACTATCTTTGAATGCTGTACACATTTCCATTTTTTTAAAAATAGGACATTTTTCCATGTAGGCAGTTATGCAAAAAAATCTTTTCATTCACAGTGACCTGAGTATCCTTTCTATATGTAATTTGTGAAAAGTATGTCCTAACACCAGTACAGGCTGTACCATCTAAGAGGGCTGTTAGTTCCCTACTAACAGTCAGAGAGTCCTTAGTCCTTACGGATGAGATCATTTGTACCGATGTGAATAAAAACAGATCCATACTTCCTTACATTAAGGCATTCCAAGGCTTGTCTCACATCTATTTTTGCTCCTAGCAAGCGTAGCACTCTTCGATATTCATTATCTTCTCTGCAAATGTAAGTATCAGATCCTCTAATAACAGAATCTCCAATTACAGCAATATCTTTTCTGACGAGATGTGACAAACCTTCAACTTCTAATATAGTAATAGCTGCTCTGTCAGTTGTTACAAAGGAATGATCTTCATCACCTTTAGTCTTACTTTTCCTACTGTTGCCATTGTTGTCATTTGCAAGCATACAGTTCTCATTCAGCTGGCCTTGTACATCCACAGCTTGAGCCATGCAGTCAACATTTGTTTCTGTTTTCTTACAGTAATGTTATTCAGTCCTTCCACATTCAATTTTGATTTCTTCCTTTTCACCTGACTCTTGCCTGTCTTTTCTACCTCCTCTTTTGGAAAAAGGATGCCTTTTTTGTAGACTGAAGATTTTCTGATAGAAAAATGTTATTCCCTGTAGTCAGTGTGTTACATTACAAAACAGTGTCCTTTTTGGTACGTATTCTCTTTACTTTACAGACATTTATTTTTCTTATTTGTTGTTTGCTGTGAACTTCTTCCTTTCTTTCTTTTTTTTTGTTTCCTTCTAAAAACGGTGAATCTTCAGATTGCTGAATACTTGCATCCAGAATTCCAAAGTTGGCAGGGGCATCATCTTGTTTCATAGGGGTTGAATGATCTTTACAGATAATAGACACATCATTTCCTAAATGTGTTCTTTTTACTCTTTGCCTAACATTATTTATCTCACCAGTCCAGTCATTAATATGTTTAACAAGAGTTCTCCAAGCTGTGCCAGTTGCACAAGTGCAATCATCATCAGTAAGTCCAGATTTACTACTAATAATGGTAAGCAAATCATCCAACTTTTTACATGAGCAACACAGGTCACTAGTGTTATCAGGTGTTACCTTTAAATATGCATAGCATTTATTACACTATGCAAGATATTTGTGCTTTAACCAATCTTTAATGGCATACTCATTTAAGGAATCCATATTCAGCTTCAAACAAATAAGAAATTATAAAAGAAAAGAATAATCAAAATCAGTAATCACAGAATTCAAAGAGAACTTAAATCAAATTCTATGAAAAAAATCACCCAAGCAAAATGTAACTAAATACTAAAGTAAGTACAGTAAATTTGTTCTGGCTGTACAAGTTCTGAAAGTCAGACAAAAGCTGTAATTCCTTTATGTCGCCCGCTCAGTATCACTTGCTGTCACACTTCTTTTTAATAGTAAAGATCAGGAAATCACAAACCAAAATAGGATTGTTTGGATAAGCTATGGATTGTCCAGTCTGCAGTCTATGTGAATTTTTATCTGACTAGACCCCTTGGGATTGCTAGAGCTTGCCTGTCTAAAACTTGTCCCTCTCTAACAACCAACAGGGAAAATTAAAGGTAAAACAACAAAATATAAATCAAAGTAAATCTTGTCTACAAACTATCCCTTCCTTCCTACAAACATTGAAAAATAGTGGTTAAAAAAATAAAATAAAAAAATCAAAACTTCTCTTACCAGTCAACTCCACAGTAAATCACAAACCAAGATAGGATTATTTAGATAAACTCTGGATTCTCTTTTTAACTTCCACCTCTGTAAAATCTTAAAACGTATATGTATAAATGTAAATACTGTTTGGGTACAAATGTAAATAGAAATGTAACGACTGTGTGTGTATAAATGTAAATAGAAATGTAACTACTCTGTGTTTGACTGAAACTTAGTATAATGCAATGTAAGCAAATGGAGCTTTTCTCCCCGGGCTTCCACTGAAAATGGGTATTACCCAATCAGACTTTCCCAGTAACAAAGACAAATAAATAAAAAAATAAGTATTTGCCTCACCTGTCCAGGTCCTAGTTTTCCATGGTGGATCAGAGACTGGGAAAAGTTTTTAGTGATGCCTGTGGCTAGACTCAAGGGCAAGTAGGTTAAGACTTTGCAACTGCCTCCAAAGTGCACTACGATGTGAACTGCAGCAATTTTAGCCATGCTGTTTATATGATGTATGTTGTTTGCACTGGATGACATGACTGAATGTCTACTCCCTGAAGGAAGTGCTCATGAAGGCCGTTCTGGCTGCTCCATTCTGGAGATGGAGTTAAATTTGAACAACCCACTCAGAAGCTGATATATGATCTCTTGAAAACTAAGCAGGCCCTTACCATTTTGGAGAATGGTTATGAATCCCCTGAACCTCTCCACTTTTTTCTAAGCATATGCAATCTCCCAGATAGAAGCTGGGGAGGACCTTCAGGTGTCAAGTGTTGTCCCCCCTCCCCCAGTGCTGCCAGATAAGTCAACCCAACATGCAGCTGCTTAACAAAAAGTCACATTCCTTATTGTTGTGTTTGGCTGTCCTTGGAAGAAAATGTCTGAGTGTTTGCCCTAGCTCAGAAAACCATTATGAAGGACCCTTGGGTGGGTTGTACATTCATGGTCAGCCATGTAGTGGGACTGAAGAGGCTGTCCGTCTTTCGGAATGAGGCTATGAGTTCCTCCTCCTCCTGTTTCTTGTTCTGAATAGGAGAAAAGGCTGTCATTCAGTTTTAACCTTAGTAGCTTCAGTGGCTACATCTGCTTCATCAATTTATAGATAATGACTGTTTAGGGGATCTTACACCTGCTGCCACAGGTTAGCTGGATAACTCCACTGGGTATGGCATATCAGTGTTTTGGTTCTGCATAAGAGGTTCCTTGAATTTATCCTGGTTGGGGCACCTTTTTCAGTATTGTGTGGACACCCATGGTATTCATCACAGTACTAGTTGTACTGTTGAATACATTCCCTGACCTAGGTAACTGATTTCCCCATAAAAGGTCTCTCTAGTGGTGTCCTCATAAAAGGTACTAACATGGCTGCAGTTCCTCAGTTTCACAGTAAACTCAGCAAAGTTTTCTTTGTTCCATCTCATACATTCATAGGCAAGTACTTAGGCTAGCTGCCCTTTCAGGCCTTTTTAAGCCTAGCCAAATTCCCTTTTGGTGATTGTATTAACCCATTCCATTTGATTTTACATTGCCCTTGTCCATCTCATGGTCAGTAATTATAAATTACTTCTAGAGAAAATAACTGGGATCATACCACAGATAATTTGAGGAGATGCATGTATGGGCCAAAGCATTAGGGAGATGCCATTATCCATTAGTAGTAGAGAGGACAGTCATGGGGGTAAATTTTCTATTTTTCATCCCTAAGTCCAAGTTATGTTTGAATACAGACAAGGGTGCCTCATGTCAGGGCATTGCCTTCATCTTACAGCGTTAGTGTCCACTCCTGGTCATTCGCTCATATGTAGAGGGCCCAGGAGGTCCTGTCCTTGACATCCTGAATGAAAGTGCAGTGGAGATCTAGGCTTCATGGAGATTTTTGCATTACTAAGGATCCACATGTTGTAGTATACTGTGAGTTGTCAAGCGGCTGCAGTCACCATTTACTTTTGCAGCTTCTTTTCTTGGCAGACCCATTTTACCCTGCCCTGGAATGGAGAAATGGAGGACAGTTCATGTACACTTGACAGTGGCTGCTCCTTTCTTGATGCTTCACTAGTGGTGTGGGGAATTCAGCTCTTAAGATTCACTGAAAATACCTTGACAGCCCCCCAGGCACGCACACACGCATTTGAAGGGTGAAGTGCACATCAGTTGTCTGTTTGCAGTCTTCTTGGTTCTGTAGTATCTGGAGGGAGGCCTTTTTCAGGGGATGCTTATGATTCGGTGTAGCAACCAGTCCATTGTGTAGTACATGTACAATTGGACATATGCTCATTTCCTCTATGGAGAAAGTATTTTAGGTTTGTTAGTAAACTACACGTGGCTCCCTACATTCTTTGTACATGTACTTGTTTGTAATTCTGTTCAGAAGAACATAGCATTTCCTTTCTTTTTCTCCGCAAAATAGGGCAGATGTAAACTGCTGTTGGACACAGTCTCCATTAAGTATCAGGAGATATTTCTGGGCTCATTCCTGCCATGCCTCCTTCTGAACCTATGTGCTAAATTGAGGGAAAAGGACAAAAATTATCTTTCATTCTTTGCTGACTGATAACTATGTGTTTTCCGGCTCTATGCACCTAGCAGTAGAGAAAACCCTCTTGAAATGAGCCACGGAAACACTCTCCTTTCCTGTCTGGGCTGAAAGCTCACAGCACCCAAAAGTGTGGCTGTTGCTGTAGACTTTCTGATCCCACTGGATCTTTCACGTGGGGTTTTCCGAGCTAATGCAAGCTGCCATAAAGCCTTCCACTTGCTATTTGTTCTTTGTTGTTTGGAACAAGTTCTTTACATGGACAGATATGTATCATGTGCATCCAGAGTTGTCAGTATACAGATGCTTTTGACCTTTTTCAGACACCAGTATGATTTGGGTCACTGTTATTCTCTGCCATGGATGGAGTAAGTGTTGTCTGTTTCTGTATGCCATGCTGCATTGTAGGAGAGAACTATGGCCCAGATCACATGCTCAAGCTATTTTTGAAAAAAGTTATGCCTTTTATTTCTTTTGAAAAACCTCCTGTTGCTTGGGATCTGAAATTTATGATTGGCGAGCTTGCTGTTTCTCTATTCAAGCTGAATTGTTCAGTAGCTTTGAAATATTCTCTCCTCTTAGGAAATACTTCTTGGTGGCTGTCATATCTGTTTGTAGGATATAAGAAATCCATGCCATTATCTATGTAAAACTGTATCCAGTCTTTCACAAGAATCAAGTGTTTCTTAGGCGACTTGCATTTCCTTCCAAAAGTGGTGTCACTGTTGTGTTTATACCACTTCATTCCTTGTGTTTTCTTTATTAGTGCGAAAGGAGACCGGCCATTTAACATCCTGCACATGCATCACCAGTTCATGTTCTAACTGTAGGAAGTATAGGTAGACAGAGAAGTTTGTATCCTTTGCTCCTGGAAGGCCCCTTTTTCCAAGTGGTTGCCATCTCCATTAACTGTTGACATCAAATAGCAGACCACCCAATGGAAAAATGCTAGTTTCACTGATCGCTGCAGTAAGGGATGTGACTGTTTCCATCTCTTGTTTCAGAATGATCTCGATCACCGCAGTCACTTGTCTGCTTAAACCTTCACCTAATGGTACAGCTTGAACCAATGAGTCAAGCCTTTTTTATACTAAGGTACTTCAGAACACAGATTTCTAAAATGTTCCCCTTGGTTGCCCCCCTGCCTCATTCCTCTCTAGCTGCCCTTTACCTCTTTCTTTGTTTTTAATTGCTCTGGATTCATCCCAGAAAAGGCCCTCACTGTTTTATTTAAGAGATTTGCTGTTAATGTATCAGTTGATTTCTGAAAATTTCTTCTGTGGATTCATGATACTTCCCCTGTCCCCTTGTACTTAGATGTTTTTTTCATTCATCGTATATGTTTTGTGAGTGTCAACCCAATCTTAGATTTATTGAGGATGGTCCTTTCATAGATTGTTTGATATGGTAGAATGTTACTGTTAGTTTCTGTGTTTATATTGTTTCAGACCCATTCAGTAATGTGGGTTGCCCAAAAGGACTAAATAATGTGTACAATGTTTAATCAATGTACAAGGCAGCTAGAGTTGTCCTGATTTCTAATAATTCTGTGGTGCGAATATGTGACCGTAGTTGAGTCTTTCAGTACCTCTGTCTTCCCTGATCTTTGGCTTAGGTCATACTTTATACTTAGTTTCCCATTATGTGTGTATGCGTGTTTGTGTATGCGTGTGTCGATTTGTAAACCCACCAGTTTGGGTGTACCATCCAACCCACATTACTAAGTATTTTTGTATTTTTTCATTGTGTTGTATCTTGCGCTCATCCTTTTTATATAGGAATTCTGTGTAGATGTTGTGTACATGTAGACGATGCAGACTGAAGTATATGTTACGCTTTTTTCTTTTCTTTGTTAGATTCATCTGTATGTTAGATTTATCTGTATATTTTAGCAGTTGCATGTTTTTTGTTTTTCAATACATGTGGTTTATAAATATGAAGTACAATGTGGTCTTGGAACTGAGTCTTGGGGAACTCCTGCATTTGAACTGAAATGTTTGAAAAATGTATTTTTGCCATGTTTATTACATCTTGAGTTCTTTAAGGAGAGAGAGAAACTTTTCCATAAGGTTGTAATTGATGGACTACATATTTGTTTTTTATTTTGTCAACAAGGAGAAATGGTTATTAACTTTAAAGACTTTAGAAAACTCAATAACTCTGGCAGTTTGTCAAAGACCTTTGTCATGTTATAAATTCAGAGTTTTTAATCAGTGCAGTATGAGTGCTCTGATCTAAACCCATGTTGGTTGATGGACAGCATTTCATTTATTGGTTAAGTTATCTGTGAATTGAATTTGGATAGACCTTTCCGCAATCTTAAATAAAAGACTCAATATTAATATAGGTCTGCTTGTTCCAACTTTGTGTTATTCTCTAACATTAAAAGAGTTCCTGTTATAGTTCCATGGACAAGAATAGTGATTCTCAGAATACCAAGACTGTAACAGCAAAAAAATGGCTACTGTATGTATCCTGTAATATATAGTGATGTTGGAGTTGTTATATACAAGTAGCAAGGGTGTGGTTCAAAAAGCTTCCCTGTTGGGAGTGTAGGGAGGCTTGCCTCATGTAAAAAAAAAAAATATATATATATATATATAAAACTGTAACAGAGTTTTTTACTTTACTGTTATGGTGAAATCAGTTTATTTTTCTTACATTTGGGGCTAACAAAACCAGGTCTTTCAACTGTGCCTGGGAGCCCTTTAAATATCATGTCCAATAATTTTTTCATAATCAACACTTTTTTCACAGGTAAAAAATAAATAAATAAAATAAAATAAAACTTACCTGGAAGCACAGCACATCTTCATGCATGTGATTACTTGTAGTAAAACAAAACCTTGTTAATCCTACTAATGCTAAAATATTTAGTAGTAAAATTCCCACTATATTCAGAATTCCACCATGAATGCCCTGATGTCTCCATTTTTGGCAGGGACCTTTGCTGCATATTAAGTATGCTGTTTTGGTGGCTCATGGAAACTGGTGAAAGATATGCCTAGCATTGCTATTTTGTTGTCTTGTTATTTATATTTTGTCTTGAAAGAGGTAAGTGGGAGGGGGAAGTATTAATTGGTAAACACTTTCAGAGCAGTTATTTTCTTGTAAAACTAATAGTTTACAATTGAAAACATAGCTGATGAAGATGTCTTTTCCCAAATGACATTGGTGCGGCCAATCATGTATACTGACTGTATTATTAGCAGCTGCTTTACAGACACGTCTGTGTACCTTAGAAGTAATATTTCAGCTTTAGTTGGATTGAAAAGGCTTCATTTTAGTACAAATAAGTGACTGCAAGCAAGAAGATGTGTTGTGCTTTGAAGTAGGGCCTTACTTTGAAGTACAAAAAAGTATTGCACTTGATCTTTAAGCAATGGAGTAGTTTTGGCACGCTTTCAAACATCTTGCAGCAGTTCTGACATTTTTTTTAATGAACAGATAAACGGAGTAGCAGTTTGTGGTGCATGTTTCTTAGAAAGACTAGAGGGAGATTGTCACAGATGGGGGGGGTCATTGGCTTTTAATTTTTGCTCTAGTTTTATAATGGTTGAGAGGGAGTAGTAGGGTGAGAAAAACAAGTGAAGATGAACATTGTGTGTTTGTGAGTCATCTCAGTTTTTGGTCAGTTGTTTAGTTATTGATAATAAGTGATTTGTGGATTTGCTGACTGTGTCCTGTGCTGAGATGAGCCAGAATGGATCATCTTAAGTGAAATTACTTTTGACAAGGTGTTTAATACTGATCCATAAGCCTGCTTTGTTTCTGATATTTTTATGTCCTGATTGGTTGACTATTGCAGTATTCTTAACAGATGGGTTTTGCTCTCTGACCTCCAGCCGGGATACCAAAAATTCACCTCTGTACAACGTACATCCAGGCAATGACCTCAGCTTATAGGTGTCGGATGTAAAGCTGATGTCAGTACGAGATCCTCAGATTATCTTGCCACCATCCCAAATGCAGGTTGTTGCACCCAACTGACTGTAATATTTTGGTTGCTGGGTACCTCACATTCACTTGTTGGATCAGATAAGTTCACCATTGGGGACCTTCTATTTCTTTGTCTGTTTTTGGTTAATTATTGTTAGATGACAGCTAGGAGTGGTAAGTGTGAATGCAGTAGACAAATTCCATACAAAGACTTGCATGCTAAGTGTATGTTTTGTTTAGGGCCCAAATACAACCATAAATCTTGTTCCATCTGCCAGTCTTTTGTTATAAAAACCCTCCAATCTAGGCTGTCTACTCTTAATAAGTTCCTTGAGACCCAGTGTCTTAAGCACTTGGCCCAGTCCATTGTGTTGGAAGGCCCAGACATGGGACTCCAGCCTAAGAAGAAATTTAAGAGACTGAGAGGTGATTCTTCAGCTGTCATCCTGGTATCAGACGTACATGCTGAGGTGGTCAAACCCATGCAACAACAATTGACTTCTCACAAGCCCTGTACTGCAACCTTGTTGAAGGCTGGTATGGCTCCTTAGGCTTTGCAGATGACAAAATCTACCTAAGAACTGCAGTAACTATAGTGGAGGGACTTAGTGGGATTCCTCACATCCTTGTGAGGTAAGAGATTCACAGAACCCTCATAGAAATGCGACAAGATTCAGAGCCTGCTAAATTAATTCAGGTGGACATCACCCCAAAAAGAAAAACTCAAGCACACAACATTACCATCTGCATTCAAGGAAAAATAGATGTTTGATTTCTCTCAAGGGCTTTTCAAGGCAGTTATGTCCCTGAAGCCCCCTTCGTGACCTCTCAAACCACACTTCATAAGCAGCCATTGGATTCCTCTCCATCAGATGAGGAACCATATAGGGATTCAGACCTCTCCCTGACCTTTCACAGTTATATTCTCCTTTACAGATTTCTTCAGATGAAGGAGACTCCCTTTCTCCAGACACCCCCTTCATAGAGACCTTCTCTGGGGGAAACCTTAAAGAACATGATGAAACATTTCAAATGGCAGTCTAGACAAGTGTCTTAGGTGCAAAAAAGATGGTGGCCCTCCAGTCCCACCTCTGTCAGAGGCTTACCTGGATGCCTTTCAGGCTACTTCCTTGGCTCTTGACTCTCAGCTCCCTGTGCCCCAAAAGATAACATAGGTTCTACAAAGTTCCTGATGAACTCAAGTACCTTTACAAAAATCCTGTGGCAGATCCAGCTGCGGTCTCTGTAGCTTCAGACAAACCTTCCAAGTTACTCTCTGGCACTAATGTTCTTTCTAATGACAAAGATATTTGAGCAATGGACAGGTTGGGCAAGAAAGTTTATACTCCCTCCACACTAGCCTTTAGGGTCATTAATTATCAAACTCAAATGACCAAATTCTTGGTCTGTCTTACACTCCTTAAGCAAGACTATCTCAGAGTCACAGACTCTAGACTCTATACAGCTCATGCATTTAGTAGCCCAGGCTTCTCAAATAGCTAATCACAGTATTAAATGTAGCTATGATGCTGTGGATGCTTCTTCCAGTGCTGCTGCCACCGGATCAGTGATTAATCAGGCAATCTATCCCTGAAGATTTAAAATTTAAGATTTTGGACTCTCCCTTGGATAACAATCTCCTTTTTGGTCCTCAAGTTGCTAGTCTCTAAGGATTTGCAGGAGCAGGGCAAAAATATGAACGATTACCACCTGATGTCCACTGTTCCCTTGTACCACAGAAATTATCTAACTAAATCCACCTCTTTTGCTTAGAGAGAAACTAGAACACTTCGTAGACAAAGGAAAGCTCCCAAGAGAAGATTTCCAGAGAAAACACAGAGGGATACTCCTCCTTGGATGTCTTGGTTCAGTATCAGGCCAGTGTGACTATTTTCTCCAGCCCCCCCCCCCCCCCGCCATTCCACTCTCAGAAAGACTTTCTGTGTCCTTTCCTGTCTGAAAAACAATGACCTCAGACAAATGGATACTAACCTAACCTTTTCTTTTTGCTTGTACTCTATCAACCCCTGTTAGGAAGGGCAGTCAGTAGTCTGCAATCCAAATGTCTTCTGGGCCTCTTCCAATTCTGTTGCTTTCGCTGTCTAATTATTTGTTCCTAATACCTTGGTTCCTTTGTCAGCTTCATTTAGTAAATTCCAGCCCCCTCTTGTCTATCCCCTATACTCTAATTGCAGTCATCTCTATCAGCAGAATCTCTTTTCTCCATTCCTGTGTTAGCTTAGTTCTTGGCATACTTTCTGCTACTTTGTGAATATAATATTTTGTATGACTTTTGTTATTCTCCTTAATTATCTGGGTCAAAAATCTCACTGTATCCTTATTTCTTAAATTACCCCCCTGGTTCATCGTCATCCCTTTTGACTTTAAATTGCAGCTTTCTGCTTGTTATGTGTAAGAGCCTTCACTGTGTAGCTCTAAAATATCACTTCAGATCAGGTGATCCTAAAACTCCTTGTTCTTTTGGAAGGACTTTCTTATCTGATGTGACTCTTGCCCCCCCCAATAAAATCCTTCAACTCTTTATTAACTACTATCCACAACTTGTCTGGGTGATAAAAACATGTTTGACCTGTGCATGAAACTAAATTGACTAAAAACATTTTTACTGCTTGTGTCTTAATATCTATATATATCTGTAGGCAAGAGCTGCCAGTTTCTCAGTTTTTGTATTATCTTTTGTTTAGTCTCTTACCACATATACTTAGCTGCCATAATGAAATCCTTTTTAACCCATACTCCTAAACACTTCATTTTATAATGTCCCCATAAATATGGTATTGTTGAATAAATTCATGTTTGGGTACCTAGTTTACAGCTATAGCCTTTGTTTTATTTACATTAATTATGTGTCCTGAAAAAAAAATTGGTACTGTCTCAGAATGTTCCACAACACTGAGATGTCCTTTTCTGGTGTCATCAGGTACAAAGTAACATAATCTGCAAATAAAGCCAACTTTTCTTGAATCACATACTATTTATATCCTTGAATTTCTGAGTCACTAATTTTCTTTGCCAGTGCTTCTATTTGTAACACAAATAACAAAAGGGAAAGAGGACACTACTGCCTGGTTCCACTGTTCAGACACAACTTACCAGAGAGGAACCCTCTACTTTGATTTTTGCATCCGATTCCTCATATGTCCTCCTAATTAACCTTATTATTGTAAGACGCTGTCCGGTTCAATTCTCAGCTAGAGCGTCTTCTGCGTGGAGACGTGCGTGAATGGGCGTACCTTCTTGAAGGTTGTGTGTCAGGGCAGGTAACTCGGCACGTAAAACTCAACTACCAATCATTAGCGGACCGGAGTTCCGCTGTGGCGACCCCTAACCAGGAAAAGCCGAAAGACACAAGCAAATTGTATTAGGAAATGCAAATATTTCCTATGCCATACTGATAAAATCCTAGCTTGCTGTGCATCAACACCCACCAACAACAGCTGTATTTTCTTACATTCTGCTTCCCTATATGTAGTCATTGTTTTTTAATGTAAATGTTTGCCTACCCTCCACAAAATCACTTTGATCCATATCTGTCAGTTATAGCAACTCATCTGCTGTTCTTGTCACAAATTAAATTCCAGTTCCCATCTTCGTGTTTCACAGTTGCAATCATCACATTTGGGTTATCTGCTTGCAGTAACCCTCAGTTGGCCTGATTAACAAAGTCTTGAATCCTACGTCCGTTGCTGTCTCCTCTTCCATGACGTCCGATCATCAGGGGTAAAAAACATGCAGCTGACGTCATTACATCAGTCTTTCTTGCTGTGCGGTGCCCGAAGCAAAAGCAGTTCGCAAGTGCCGGTCGACTGACTCCTGAAATTTTCATTTTCGAGTTTCAGAACCGAAGTCTTCAACTAAAAGCTAAGTACCCCATTGGGGAAACTTTTTCTTGCTCTAAACCGATGTTAGTGAAAGTAAATAATTGCATTTCTTCTGGAAAGCTAATACCTCATAAAGATTTTCATTCGTACTGTATTCCTTGCTTAGGCCCTGACTACAACGTACCTCACTGTTGTTTTTTTTCCTTATTTAAACCACGAACTATCCGTCGTCGGTATATTTTCGCTTCCAAATATTTTGGTGCTCGGTTTATTTATCTAGATATGTCTTCGATAAGCCATCCGACCACCGACATTCCGAAAAAACACAAAGATAAAGACAGAGACAGGCTGCCGAGGCGCCGGTACTCAGTGAGGTGCTTTCTCAGCCCCTGATACCCGCTACTTCAGATTCGCAGGCCTCTACTGAGACCCATTTGGAGTCCGGTATGCTACGAGATGCTTCAACTGTGGAGTCTGCGGATGTCTCTACCTTGGATGGGTCCGGAGCCGCTGTGCAGGCACCGGCTTCTGAGGTCCCCCAAGAGGACTTTTCTTTTGGTGAAATCTTGCATACGCTCAGAGCATTTTCGTTGGAAAAGTCAGGATTTCTCTGATTGTAAAAAGAGGCTTAGGGATTTCTTACTCCTGCCCCAGCACAGGCCTTTAGCTATACCTCCTGTACTGGACATTGTTGATAATCCCTTTTTGGAATCTAGCATGGCCCCTGACTCTTTACCTCCTGCTTCCAGAAAACCTGATAGATATTACAGGGTTCCTGATTCTCACAAGTCCCTTTTCAAAAATCCTACTGCGGATCCTGAAACCATTTCACAGGGACCCAAGGTCATTAAAGTTACTACTGCCAAAAATCCTACCCCCTCTGACAGAGACTCTAGGGCGCTGGATAGATGGGGTAAGAAGTTTGGCCATTAGGGCTTTGTATTGCTAGTTTCATATGTTAAAGTATCAGCAGCATATTATTGGATTACTTAAACAGAAAATGATGTTGATTCCTGATTGTGCTGAAAATAAGGATTTACAGGATTTAATGCATTCTGCTGAACAAGTTGGTAAACATACGTTGAAATGTGGTTTTGATTCACTAGAGGCATCTTGCAGGGCTGCTGTAACTGGGTCTGTACTTAGAAGGCATGCTTGGCTTAAGGAGCAATTCTTGCCAGATTATGTTAAAGCAAAATTACTGGATGCCCCCTTAAATCAGGACCGCCTGTTTGGGAATAAGGCAGAAGTTGTTCTTAAAAAGATGGAGGAAAAAGCTAAATCTATGCAAACCGTTAAAGATTTATTTACAAGTACAACCTCTGAGATTTAGTAGGCATTGGCCTTCTAAGAATTGGCCCTTTCATGCCTCTTCCAGACCTTCTCAGTCCAAACCCATATCCAGCAGAGCATCCAGGCTTCAGTCCCAGGGGACGCACAGGACTAAGCAGCAGGGGGCCGCCATTTCCAAATCTGGGAGTAATAAAACTCCCCCTATGGTAAACTGTCTCAATGACGTCTTTTTAAAACATCCAAGCACTTCTCAACTGACTGCCCCTTTGGGGGGAAAAATTGCACTTCATGCAAAGAACTGGGGACTTATTACCCAGGATAAATGGGTTTTAAATATAGTATCCCAAGGATACAGATTTCACTTCCACACATTACCAACTCCAAGCAGATGGCCGGATCTATCTCCAAATCAGTGGGCAGAGGCCCAAAAGCAAGTACGCTCTCTCTTAAGCATAAGGGCTGTTCAGTTGGTACCAGAAGAGGAAAAGGGACAAGGTTTCTACTCGAGACTTTTCCTGGTACCCAGAAAAGACAATTCATGGTGTCCTATCCTGGACCTGTCTACTCTAAACACCTTTTTGGTGATTCCAAAATTCAGGATGCTGACTCTTCACCAATTGCTTCCTATGCTAGGCAGAGTTGCCTAGTTGGCAACACTAGATTTAAAGGAAGCATACCTGCAAATCCCAGTCAGGGAATCTTGCAGAAGATACCTACTCTTCAAAGCAGGCTACACTCACTATCCGTTCTCTGCACTGCCCTTTGACTTATCTACTGCGCCCAGGGTATTCACAAAGTGCCTAGCTCCAGTCATTGCATTTTGCAGGCAAAGAAATATTCAAATATACCCATACCTGGACGATTGTCTAATTCAAGCAGAAAACCAGGGCATACTTTTGAATCATCTGGCTTTTGCACAAAGGGTGCTAACTTGTCTGGGGTACACCATAAATGAAAATAAATCACACCTGGTACCCTGTCAACAAGTTATATTCCTGGGAGCAAGCTTGAATACAACTTCCCAGATGGCTTTTCTCATGCCAAAGAAACAAATTCACTTGACAACCTACTTCAAACAAGTGGCCACAAAAACCCTGCTATTTGCAAGGCAAATACTACAAGCCTTGGGGTTCATGGCCTCATGCATTCTTCTAATTCTATATGCAAGACTGCATGTGAGGAAACTACAGTGGTATCTAAAAAGCGTATGGTGTCAACACTCTCAGGATCTCTAGAAGGAATGATTTCTATCATACCTTGCCTACACCTAGAGTACCTTTGGTGGGCAGAGGCCTGCCACCAAAACAAGGGACTACCACTCACACTACCCCCTGCCTCCCAAACCCTAACAACAGACGCATCAGACTATGCATGGGGGGGGTGCACCTGGCAGGGAAGTGCATTCAGGGCAAATGGAACCCAAGTCAAATGCACCTGCACATCAATCTAAAAGAAATGTTAGCTGTACAGAATGCTCTGACAGCCTTCAGGGACCACATTCTTCCAGGGCAATTAATGGTAAAGACGGACAACACCACTATTATGTGATACATAAACAAGCAGGGGGATACACATCCTTACTCACTCTGCAGACTAGCCATGGCATTGTGGAACACAGCCTTGAGCTACCAAGTGCATCTACAAGCTCAATTCTTGCCAGGAAAACTAAATACACTGGCAGACGGACTAAGCAGAAATCTCATGGACACACACGAGTGGAAACTGGAACCAAGGATTTTCAACATGTTGACAAGCAAATGGGGGAGCCCAGATATAGACCTGTTTGCCTCCCCCTAGAACTATCAATTTGAAAAATTTTGCACAAGGACTCCCCACAGGCAAGCTTCGAAAGTGGATGCTCTGTCCTTCAGCTGGAAAAACATAACAGTTTATGCCTTTCCTCCTTTGCCTCTGCTCTCCAAAGCACTACTAAAGATCAAACAAGACAAACCAAGGACGATTTTGATTGCACCAGACTGGCCACGCCAACACTGGTACCCTCTCCTGCGCAGTGTGTCACTGTTGGCCCCATGGCACTTGACTCAGACTCCTACCCTACTGTCTCAGCAGGAGAACCAGATTCTGCACCCTCAGCTTCAAACACTGAACCTAGCAGCCTGGATAATTACCTAATCTCTCCTTTACCATCCCTCTGTAAACCAGTGATGGATATCATTTTAGAGGCAAGGAGGTCTAGTACTAGAACGTCTTATGCTGAAAAATGGAAAAGATTCTGTGCCTAGAACCAGTCTCAAGGAATGAGCACAGCAGTGCCCAATTTACCTCAGCTTTTACAATACTTAACTGAGATGCTACACAAGGGCCTGTCTTTTTCCTCAATAAAAATTCACGCCTCAGCCATTTCAGCTTATTATAACACATAACCTCCCCTCTTCTCTCATCCACTGCTTAAGCAGTTCCTCAAAGGGGCCAAAAATTTAAGACCACCTAGGAGGAGAGCTCCAACTCCAGCCTGGGACCTTAACTTTGTGTTGGAGAAACTCAACCTTCCTCCTTTCGAGCCAGCTGCTACTGCAGATTTAAAATTCCTTTCTTGGAAAACAGCTTTCCTTTTAGCAATCACTTCAGCAAGAAGGGTATCTGAATTACAGACCTTTGTGGCAGTGGAGCCTTTCATCATCTTTCATGTGGGCAGGATGTCCCTCAGGACCAAGCCCTCTTTCATGCCAAAGGTGGTATCCAGTGTGGCCCTTAATCAGCCCATTCATTTGCCAACTTTATTTCCTAATCCACAGAACAAAGGGGAACGGATACTGCACTCCTTAGATGTGCACAGACAACTTAGATTCTACTTGGACAGCACTAAACCTCAAAGGAAATCTGAACAGCTGCTGGTGACATTTACTGCAGGGACAGAGGGGAAGGCTATTTCAAAGCAAACCATCTCCAAATGAATAGGCCATTGCATTCATTTCTGCTATGAGCACCATGGAAAACCTATCCCACAGGGGATCAGACCCCACTCAACCAGGGCTGAATCTACCTCTACAGCCTTTCTCAGAGGCGTACATACCAGGGACATCCTAGAAGCTGCTACCTGGAGTTCTGTACATACTTTCACCAAGCATTACCATTTGCCAATTTTCTTTAAATCCAGAGCTGGCTTTGCCACAGCAGTCTTGCAAGGCCTTATAGCTGGTCCTAATGCTACCTAAATTCCTCCTCCCATCCTTAGCTTTGGGAATCTACCCAAATGTGATGACTGCAACAGTGAAACACGAAGAACATGATACAGTTGTGTGCAGTTACCATAAATGTAGATGTTCGAGTGTATTCAGTGTTGCAGTCCTGGTTACCCTCCCTCCAGCCCCCGACTTCTTTTAGCTGTACCTCTTCTCTCCTTTACAATGCTTAAACACTTTTTGGTGTATTTGCTTTTTTGTTGGAGGTATAACCTTGTATATTTATAGATTTAGTTGCTTCCCATTAGGGGGACACTTGAAATCTGGGGCAAGAAAAACTGATGTAATGATGTCGGCTTCATGTTTTATACCCCTGATGATCTGATGTCACGGAAGAGGAGACAGCAGCCGACATAGGACCCAAGACTTTGTTAATCAGGCCGACTGAGGGCTACTGCAAGCAGATAACCCAAATGTGATGACTGCAACAGTGAATACACTCGAGCATCTACATTTATGGTAAGTGTACACAACTGTACTGTAATATTCCCTTCTGAAAGCTTATTATTTCTCAAAAAAATTAAGCTGCGTAGTAGCAGTTTTATGTGAAGTAAAATGGGTTCCAGCACAATCCTTAATCCCTTGCTATTATCCCCTTACTACCACAAATCTGCCATTGTTATATTTTTTCCCAAGTTTTCTATCAGTGTTGGAGCGCTCTAGCAATTAATAAAATTACTCTTCGTTTGTCCCTTAATTTTATGCTGAATATCTATCCTGAAATCCTTTCTTTATCAAATTAATATTCCAAGTGTCTCCTCTAGCATTGCTATTTGCTTTTCTTATTATAATTTATTCTTTCCTTTTTGTGTGTACTTGTGAGATCATTCACATTTCAAGATAATATGGAATGTATTGTCATTATGATAAGAAGTCATTATTCCCACCTTTTACATCATTGACAGTGTTTTTAAATGTCTAGTTACAGCTTTTATGATGCATGCTCGCACTAACTTTAAAAGGTAATCCTTTATGCAGTTTTTTCTTATCAGTGTTGGAACCTGTGTCATATTTTACAAGGCTTTTTGTTTTACTGAAAACCCTCAAAGAAAAAATACCCAGTACACCCCCATAGTCTGTTTTCTTAATACAAACAGACAAAAACTGTGTACATCTTCAAAAAGGGAAGTTTAACCCTCCTAACAGGAATAATTATCTGAAATAAACAGCTACAAACACAGGTCTTAATTAAACTAAAATTGAAGTTATCAGTGCTTGCTATTGCCTGTGCTTCTTCTTACACTAATTAATGTCTGTTCTTTTTTATCTTTATTCCCCTCCCCATCTGAAAAACAACTTGCATGCTTTCAGAAAATATTAACTTTTAGCCTTGAGGAAACCATTGTTCTGGCTTTGTATTCCTAGGTTGATAGGTGTTTACCAGGCAAAATTACAAGGGCCTTTTAAGCTTAGCCATGCATCCCAAATATCTGACAAGTAATAAGTGCAAGCAGGGACTTGGGAGATTAAATATTTAGAAACAGGGGCTTGGGATTTGAAACATTTACAAGCTGCCTGTGTCCATTAGAGATATAAGTGCGAAACAAGGGATGAATTTCCTGTTCCCCATCCAATTTCTCAAGTTATACCTGAACTGGGAAGAAATCTTCTTTTTAACATTTTATCACCTTGTCTCACTGGAAACCTAACAGAATAAAATGGTAGTCCTCAGCTGCAGGCTTCTAAAGACAACCTGAAATGTTTGTTGCTAAAGGAAAACTTTTCATTATATTCAGTGTTCTCTTATTTACTTGTTTTCACTTAAAACTTGTCTTTAGATTAAGCCAAGGGTCTTAATTCTAGACATTCACTTATGAAAAAGTAAGAGAAAACTTATCAGCTCTTCTTATGTTATGATCTGTGTACTTTTGCACTCCATCCCCCACCTCAGCAACCCAAGATTACAGCCTGTTATTGTAAACATGCTTTTGTCTGTCCTTTTTTCTGTTCTTGCATTGTAATGCCTATGTTTCTTAATACTAAAAAAGAAAGAAAGAAGGGGGGAAGGGCACATGTTTACTTCAGTATTTTTATCACATACAAGATCAACTAAGACTGCGGTGGTGGTGCTGCGGTAGCGTTGTCGCCTCACAGTTTGACGTTGCCTGTTCAATTCTCAGTTAGAGCGTCTTCTGTGTGTCGACATGCGTGAATGGGCATTCCTTCGTTGAAGGTTGTGCGTTAGGCCTGGCAAGCCAGCACGTAAAAATCTACTGCCAATCATTAGTGGACCGGTGTTCCGCTGTGGCGACCCCTAACCGGGAAAAGCCGAAAGACACAAACAAACAAACAAGATCAACTAAGAGAGCTTTGCTATTAAACTTGCAATTTATGTAATGAAAAGTTTAATAAAAGTACTTTACTTAAGTACCCTTTTCCTTTCTCTTCACCTTCCCTCAATGTCCTTCTAAACATTAATGATACTGAAGTGAGGCAATTCCTTTCAGTTCCCCGCACGTTTAGCAAAGTCAACAAAAGTCCACTCTTTCCACTTTTTTTTCTATAGCTGTAGTTCACAAGTACAATTTATTTATTTATTAGCATTTGTTGACTGGGAAAGTCCACTGAGTCAGAGATTCATTTTCAGTGGAGGCCCGGGGAGAAAAGCTCCAAGAACTTACAAAATATTTATGTCATTGTCTGGCATAGTATAGTACAAAGGAAATGATGTTCAGTTTTGATACAGACTGAGTATTTCAATTTTTTTTGACAAAAGAGTACAACAAAAGAAAGATCGATCATAATAAGCATAAAAAATATTATACAATAAATCTGAAAAGTAGGAAAGTTCAAGGAGAGAAAAAAGATTTAATCTGATATTAGGCAGATTTAAGAGTTAGTAGGGGAAATGATCTTTGAGTCTTTTGAAACAGCTATTGCAAGGGCTAGTAAAGAAGGCTGTTGGAAGAAACAAGGTGTAGGTTTGTGAGTATAAAAAGTGTATAGAACGGTAAGCTTTATTCAGAGAGGCATAGAGATGTGCATGCTTTATAGCCTCACATTTTTCACATTTTTGTGTTGCTAGTATTCTTCCTGTTTATCTCCATCTCACAACTCCAGATTATGGTTCAATTCTAAGGTACCGATAATTCTTCTAGTCAACTCCTGTGCTTTTCTCTCTCCCTCTCTCAGTCATTTTTCTTTGGAACAGTGGAAAAAGTTTCACTGGCAAAGTCTCTTCATGTGCTGTATTATCAGAAGAATGAGAAGCAGAGTCCCCTTCTGCTAGCTGGCTCACTTTTTGTTAGTTCCAAACAAAAGAGCCAGCACCAAGTATTGTAGCAGAAACAGTTTAATTCAACGTAGCATCATACCGGTTTCGGCACACTTGCCTTCCTCAGTGAATAACAATGCTATGAAAACAGAATGCTTATATAATAGTAAAACCACACTTCCTATTGAGTCATTTCCACCAGTATAATCAATTAGCATAAATTAATTAATTAGCATAAATGTATGGCTCGCGGTGGTGGTGCTGCGGTAGTGTTGTCGCCTCACAGTAAGACGCTGTCCGGTTCGATTCTCAGCTAGAGCGTCTTCTGCGTGGAGACATGCGTGAATGGGCATACCTTCGTTGAAGGTTGTGCATCGGGGCTGGTAACTCGGCACGTAAAAATCAACTACCAATCATTAGCGGACCGGAGTTCCACTGTGGCGACCCCTAACCGGGAAAAGCCAAAAGACGCAACAAGCATAAATGTATGAAACATTATTATAAATGATCATTTAAGCCCGGTGAGAACAGGCCACCTAATTTAACAATCCAGTATTTTTCTTTGGTATTTAAAATAGAATGTCAGCCTAATTTTTTAGATTGGTCTCCCTGTATCTTATCAATCACAGTAAAACGAATCTGGACACTGGGGTGGGTAGTATTGTGTCTATATAGGGCATTACTTAACCGTTTGTTACGGATGTCACTGTAATGTTCTGACATCCGAATCTGTAGAGGACGAGATATTTGTCCAACGTAGAAAGCCGAGCAGGTACAGGTAGTCAGATATACCACCCAGTCTGATTCACAGTTTCCAAAACATTGTATATCATACACCCTGCCCGAGTTTTTGCTTGTGAATTGTTTAGATTTATATATATATTTACAGAAGGTACAATAGCCACATGGAAATGACACCAAAAGTTTGTCCCCTGTAATAGTCAGTTGATGGTGCATGAATAATCCACTACCACGCTTCTTATAGTGTGCAAAATATGATCCCAATGTTTTGCCTCTATGGTATGAAAATAGACACTGGTTCCCCAATGCACGAATCAATTCTTCATTCGCCGTAAGAATATTCCAATGTTTGGACATTATATCCCTGATAAGATTGATATTATGACCGTAAGTCGTTATAAATCTAATTGGTTGTGATTCCTCTGTATGAGTCCTATCTTTATATATAAGTAGCTGTGGTCTATCCTGAGCAGATGCCCACTGACTAGCAGCTTGAATATCTCATTGTTGATAGCCCCTGACCTGAAACCTATATGTCATGTCTTGTTGAAAGGCGACAAAATCATCCTTTTTAGAACAAATCCTCCTAATACGCAAAAACTGAGATTTGGGTACGTTACGTATGGTATGGTGTGGGTGCAGACTGGTGGCATCTAGCAAGTTGTTATATTGGGGATATTTCTTATACATTTGGGGGCGAGACCCGTCCTTTTGTTTAATCACCATGACATCCAAAAAATTGATGCAGTGCATGTGAAAATTCAGTGTGAATTCAATACCCCATTTGTTTTCATTTAAATACTGAACAAACTCAGCCAGGTATTGTTGGTCGGCATGCCACACCATCCAACAATCATCAAGATACCTCCTCCAGATGTCCATCTCATTGATGTATAAATTATGTGTGATGTCATATATCGGATGTTCCTCAAGGTACCCCATAAATATATCAGCATAAATAGGGGCAAATGAAGCCCCCATTGCAGTGCCTCTAGTTTGCCAGTAACATTCCCCATTGAAATAAAAGACATTCTCAGTAAACACATGTTCGGCCATACAGAGTAATAAGGTGTTAAACCCAGCCGAATAAAGATCAGCCTTCTCCAACCAATATCGGAGCGCTAATAATCCTGCCCAATGGGGAATGTTAGTATAGAGCGCCTTGACATCCAGTGTACACATTAGCCATGTTGGTTCCAGTTGTGTTTCTGATATAATCCTAAAGAATTCAGTGGTATCCTGGATGCGTGCTTGTACATGTTTAAGTAAAGGTTTAAGATAATGTGTCAAAAAATCCGAAAGTGGTTCTGTCAAAGATCCAATGCCAGATACAGTAGGTCTTCCTGCAGGTTTGTCCAAACTTTTATGTATTTTTGGCAAAAGATATAGAATTTGTTTTTGTGGATCATGCACTATATGTTGGCGCAACATGGACTGCTGTATTATACCATCTGATATTGTTAATCCGCGTTCATTCCTTATGCATGGGTATCGGTTCTGACCTTGGAACCAAGCCAGACATTTTTCAAGCTCGCGTTAGCTTCAAACTCCTGAGCTAAACTCTTACTGACAATCCCCCTCTCCCTGTTACTTCAAATTTCGTTTGCCACGTTGCCATTTGGTCGTGTCAAGCTGCTTCTCTTGAGCTAAGTACAGTTATTTGTTGTATAATAGTCATTTATATTACTTTTCTGTCAGAAAAGTTTATTTTTCATTGTCTCTTACCCTATCGCATCTAGCGACCAGTTTCTCTTGAGGTTTTCTTCGCTTTTCTCTACCTTTTTACCGCAAGGTATTCTCCCCTTACCATCGTTGGTAATCTTTCCCTTTCTTTTTTCATACCTTCGGGTATTCTTTTGTACCATTGCTGGTGTCCTTTTCCACTTTCTGATTTTGTTATCATGACAGATAAGAAAGGTAGTCCGGGGTTTAAATGGTGTTCTGATTGTGGACACAAGCAACCAACTTCTGATGCACATTCCTTGTGTATTTATTGTTTGGGGTCGTCCCACTTATCTGTTGACCCGCCCTGCACTATCTGTGAAAACTTTTCAAATAGAACTTTGTTGGAAAGAAAAAAACAAGTTGTTGCTGAATGGACTTCTTAAATCTCCCTTTTCTGAGGCTATTTGTGGGTCAGAGGTCTTAACCCCTCCTAGAGCCCATAAGAAAATTTTGGATGTTCCTACCAAGGCTAAATCTTTACCTTTGTCCCCGGCTGGGGACTCCCACCAACCAAAACCTAAAAAGGCTAAAGCTTCGGCTCCGGAGCTCACTCAGTCAGCCCCAGTGCTTTTGGTGGCTAGACCTTCAGCACCGAGGCCTTCGGCTCCTTTAGTGATCTCGGCTTCGTCTTCTCCTGCAGCCTTCACTATATCGGCACTGAAGGGCTCCTCGGTTCAGACTATTACCACTGTATCAGCACTGACCATTCAGTCGGCATAGACCTTGACCAGGTCGGCTCCGACATCTTACTCAGAACTGGCGCCTTTATTGTTGACTCCAGTATTGTCGGTTCCGGCTTCGGTTCCGACATACACTTCGGCACCAATCCCTGTGTCGGTGCAGACCATGACCTCGGCACCGATGACTTCTTCGGTGCAGACACCCGTAGTCCAGTCACTCTCAGCATCGTTGTTCTCGGTGCAGACTGGTGAGATGGGCACCAAGTTTGCCTCTTCTATGGACAGGCCTGTTTCTCCCTCAGTCTCCGTGAGGTCCACTAGAAGCCTTTCTGAACACGATGTGTTGCGTCTTGTGGATCAGGTGCTCTTGGCCAGAGGTATCCCACCCCCCAGGAACTATCCTTCCTTGGGAAGTGATCACCCGTCTCCAAAGACCCCTTCTTATTCTCCTCCTTCATTGCCTTTGAAGTCCATGGATATAGCACAGTCTTCCCCTTCTGCGGTTCCCTTTATGGATCTCACTAAGGAACCGCAGTTGCCTTCATGGCAGGAAAGTTTTGCTATGACCCAGGATGTCAGTTGTGACACGCATAGTTTGCTGCTCCACAGCCATCCAGGGACTCTGGGTCTGCAGGCCGAACCTAGGGGAGGGGTGACCCCTGTCTTAGACATTCCCTCCTCTTCAGGTGGACCAGCCTTCCAACTGATGGAGAAGGCTTTCGCTGCTGTTGGCAATACTGGACTGTCTACCCCTCCACCCTCCTCTGGTACACTGGTTTCACAAGTTGCACCGAGTGGACACTGGGTGCAAGGGCCTCAGGACATATTCCCACAGGAAACCCCTATTCCGCTGTCTTCCCCAGCTTCCCCTGCTAAGGAAGTCCACAGGAAAAGTTCATGTAAGAAGAAGCACATGGACTCCACAGAGGAGTCTCTCACTAAAGGCACAGATTTTGATGAGGGGGAAGGATCCCCTCACTCACCCTCTGAGGTATCCTTTGGTGATATCCTAGAAATCCTGAAACAGAGAGATGACTGACAGTCCTCTAATCCAACTTCTGAGGAATCTGTGTTCCTGCAGGCCTTTCGCGCCTGGCCCCATACCTCCTGGGTTACTCCACCTGCCGATGAACTTGTCCGGCTTATCGTGCAGCGTGCTTGGAAGGCTCCTGACACCGTCAAAGCTATTCGCCGGAGGCCAGATAAGATTTTGTCCCCTCCTGCTATGGATCCCCATTGGTCAAAAGGTCTTACTGTGGATGCTTTGGTGGTGGCGGCCGCAACAAAAAGGATCTGGCAGAGGAGAAAGCCAGACTGTTCATCCACCTAACAAAGAGTCCTGGGCCCTGGACAGGATAGGGAAGTGCACCTTTGCATCAGCAACCTTTACTATCAGGTCCCTGAATTATATGGCATACTTTACCAGGCTTCAAAGGGATCTGATTTCTGAGCTCTCTGAAACCTTGGCTGGTGCTGTGTCTGATGAGGTCCGTGACAAAGTGGCCTCTCAGCTGGCCACCATTGAGTCAATATCTAACTCCTCTATGCGACTGATATCTCACGCATCAGAAGGAGCAGCTAGAGCAGTGGGTTCAGCTGCGGTCTTGAGACGACATGCCTGCATGCGCTTGTGCAATTTCATGGAACCCTTTAAGGCTTCCTTTCTTAACGCTTCCATTGAGGCCTCCTCATTGTTTGGACCCATAGTTGCCAGATGTGAACAGGACAGTAAGACCCTTTCTGCCATAGGTGTCCGTTATTCTTCCCCTCAACGTGCTTTCTCCCGAAACCAAAAGAGTGGGAAGATATGGTTCAAGAAATCTCAGGGTCCTTTCTGTGACACACAGGCCGAGTTCTCCCCTAGAGGCAGAGGGGGAAACTCACAGGGAAGACACTCTTTTCAGGGCAGAGGGGGTCTGCATAACCAGGGTTCCAGGGATTCTTTCCCTGGCCAATCCTACCAGCACTCCTGAAGAGCGGACCAGACCATCTCCTTTCCTTTGGAGGTGGTTGGGGGACATTTCTCCTTGTGCCCTTCTGCCTGGCTAACTATCAACACCGATTCTTGGGTACAAAGGATTATAACCAAAGGTTATCATATCCCCTTCGATCTTTGTCCTGTCCCTTCAAAAAACCTTCCCCGACGTTCCATCCAGTCAAAGGGAAGAAGCAGCACTAGAGATAGAAAAGCTGCTAAGAAAGAGAGTCATTCAAATAGTCCCTCCAGACTAGATAGGATCCGGATTCTACTGAAGACTGTTTTTGGTGCCAAAGAAAACCGGGGACTGGAGACCAATTTTGGATCTCAGTGTATTGAACAAGTTTGTGAGAGTACAAAAATTCCGGATGGTCACAATACAGTCTATCCTCCTACTGTTGGAAAAAGACGATTGGATGTGCTCGATAGATCTTCAAGATGCCTACTACTACATCAAAGTGGACAGGCCATCAAGAAGATTTCTGTGCTTCTGTTCAGGAGCCAGTCACTACCATTTCAGAGTACTGCCCTTTGGACTCTCTACAGCCCCCAGAGTGTTCACAAAGTGCATGGCAGTTGTCACAGTTCACTTGTGACTTCAAGGATTCCAGGTATTTCCATACCTAGACGACTGGCTCATTTCTGCCCCCACCAGACATCTATTGGAAGAAGCTCTGGCATACTCTCCCCTCGCTGCACAAAGGCTAGGCATAACCATAAACTGGCAAAAATTCAATCTCACCCCATCCCAGTCGACAGAATTCACAGGGGTTACCTTGGACACAAAGAACTGCAGAGCTGCCATTCCAGGGCACAGAATTTTAAGGATAAAGCAACAACTGATTCCAATCCTTTCAAGGGAAAAATCCACAGCTCACTCGGTTCTACAGCTGTTGGGTTCCATGGCAGCCTCCATCACTATTGTTCCCCTGGCCAGGTTTCACATGATGCTTCTACAATGGCTACTGGTCACCCAATGGTATCCTTTTCAGCATCCTCTTTCAGCCATGATTCGAGTAACCCACAGGTGCAAACAGGATTTAAATTGGTGGATGACACACAATCTGTCACAATGGTCTCACCCCTTTTCCCCCCAGCAACCCAAGGCCACAGTGACCACGGACGCCTCCCTGATGGGGTGGGGGGGGGCTATGTCAGGGACAGATAGTCCAAGGCACTTGGTCCGAACTGGAGGCCCATCTGCACATAAATGTTCTAGAGCTGAGGGCGGTGCTTCTGGAATTGCAAGCATTCCATCACCTGCTGCCGTTTTGGACAATTGCGATTCAATCAGACAACATGGCGGTGGTATGGTACATCAACAAGCAAGGTGGAACCAAATCTTACCCCCTTTGTCAAGAGGCCATGAGGATATGGCAATGGGCAATGGCTACCAACCGTTTTCTTCTAGCAATGCACATTCCTGGGAGTTCCAACGTGGTAGCAGACAGACTCAGCAGGCGCATTCTTCAACCTCACGAGTAGTCCCTGAATCCTTTGATAGCGGTGGAGATCTTCCACCGCTGAGGCTATCCTTGCTGCGACCTCTTTGCTTCCCCGACCAACTACAAATGCAACAATTACTTCACCCTGATTCCCCCTCCGGGACAGTCACCCAGGGATGCTCTAGTCCACGATTAGCCCTCGGGTCTTCTTTACGCATTTCCACCCTTTCCCCTCATTCCCCTGTTTCTGAAGAAAGCCAGTCGGTTGAAGAGCAAGGTGATCCTCGTAGCACCATATTGATTTGGTTCCCCTTCCTTTGGCCTCACCTACTAGATCGACCATGGATTCTCCATACAACCCCGGAGTTGATCTCACATCCACAGAACCTGATTCATCCCAACTTGAACAGCCTGAAACTCACAGCTTGGCTACTCCACTTCCCTTGATTGCCAGGCAGAATGATCTTTCTTTACCAGTATGTGACATTCTCATTGCATCTCATAAGTCTTTCACTAGAATTACTTATCTGAGCAAGTTCATAGGTTCATACTAGGCTATCTGCCCTAGGGCATTTATAAACCTAGCCAGAATGTATTTGGCTTTTGCCACCCATTTTAAATTTATTTTGCTATGCCCTTTTTTGAGGTTAGTATACTGTGCCTCTGTCTAACAGTGACATAGAAGTGATACCCGGGGTAAACCTACGATCTCCCATCCACTCATCAAGATTCCTCTTGAAGAGAGTCAATGAGGGACTCTGCCTAACCTGGACTGGGATTTTATTCCAGAGTGAAGGGAGCCTCTGGGTTATGAATCTATCCCTCCAGCATGTCCTATTTATTTCAGTGCTGAGGTTCAAGTCTCTCGAGCGCGTAGCTCGATGGGATTTGGATTTTCTGAGGTGCAGCATGTCCATTAATTCCGGGTTGGACATGGCTTTATACGTCAGGCACAGATCGCCTCTGAACAGGTGGTATGCCACTGAGAAGAGCTGGAGTTTCTTTAACCGGGCAGCATATGGCATCTGTTTGAGCCCTTTGACCCTCTTGGTGAGGTACTTTTGGGGTCTTTCCAGTTGCTGCAGGTGTCTAGTAAGGTACATCCCAAAAAGGGGCATTGTACTCAATTATGGGCCTGATGAGGGATGAGTAAAGAGGCACGATGACCTCCCCTGATCTAGATGTGAATCCCTTCATGATTAGGTGGGATATATAAAATGTTTTTCTAACCACTTTGGCCACGTGGTTGTCAAATGAGAGATTGCTATCAACCTGGGTCCCCAGGTCCCTAATTACTTCTTCTGTACTTAATGGATTACCACATATGTGGTAATTTGTGGGCACTTTGTTTTTGCCAAAGGGGATGACTATACACTTTTTGGCATTTAGCTTGAGGCCATGGCTCTGGCACCAGTTGTCTGTTTCTATGAGGCCCTTTTGGAAGATGCTTGTGTCGGCTGGAGAGTCGATTATGGCGCCCAGTTTGCAGTCATCTGCGAACTTGGTCAGCCACAGTCCTTCCGTGTTGGCCTGTACCTCCAAGAAATATATACCGAACAAGACAGGTCCCAGGACTGAGCCTTGTGGGACACCACTTGTAACTGGTTTGGAGTCTGACATGGCTCCAGCAATTCTAACCATGTGGGTTCTGTCCTTGAGCCAGTTTGCAATCCATCTAGTGACACAGGGGTTTATATTTAAGCTGGTGAGCTTATCTATAATGCTCGAGTGGGGTATTGTATCAAAGGCTTTTGCGAGGTCCAGGTAGGCTGTGTGGACCACCTTCCCCTCGTCAATGGCCTTTGGTGACTGTTTCAAAGAAATCAACCAGGTTTAAGAGGCAGGATCTGCCCTTAACAAAGCCGAACTGGGTAGGATCCAGTGTCTGTAGGTCCCCAATATCTTTATTTATGAGCTCCATGATGATCCTTTCCATAGCTTTGCAGACCAAGCTAGTCATACTTATGGGGTGATAGTTTCCAGGATCCGTTGAGGCACCACCTTTATGGAGAGGGACCACTGCTGCTGTATGCCACTCTTTGGGCACATATCCTGTAGTAAGGCTGAGATTGAACAGTAGTTTTATGTTTGGGTTTAGCTCTTCTTGGAGTTCATGTAGGATGCAGCCCGGGACACCGTCTGGTCCCATTGATGCTGTGTTTTTTGCTTTGGAGAGGGCGGCTCTTACCTAAGCATCTGAGATGTCAGGGGGGCAGCACTCTGCTGGGATAGATATTTGCCCTTTTGGTGGGGAGGGAGTTTGCGCTGAACCTGTCAGCTAGGATGTTGGCAATGTCTGTGGGTTCAGTGTATTTATTGTCATTTTGGACTAATTCTGAGCATATCTGGGAATTACCACCCAGGTTCCTAACATAACTAAAGAAAGCCTTGTGATTATCCTTAGTGTCCTGTGCAATTTTTCTCTCGAAGCTGGCATTAGACAATTTTATGAGTGCCCATAGTTTTTTGCTAATACTGATCAGTGATGCCTTCCCTTTTTGGGATTTTGCTCTATCATTTAGTAGCTTCCTCCTTCTATTGTATAGTTTGTTTATGGCTGGGGTCCACCAGACAGGACGCCTGCCTTTGGAGGATTGGGTCTTGGTTTTATTTGGGATCGCATGATCCATGAATTCCTGAAGGTGTTCATAGAATGCATTTATAAAGGATTCTGCTGTCTGGGCGGTATTTTCCACAGGCCCGGGGGCTTTGAAGGATTCCACCTTGGTTTTGAGGAGTGTGAAATTTGCTTTAGAGAAGTTTTTCACTGTGGTTTTCTGGGAAGGGGGTGGGGTCGGGATGTGAATATCCAGTGAGATTAGTTTATGGTCTGATCTTACCAGTGAGGGATACACTTCTGGTCTGGAGCATAGAGTCCCCATGTTGGTGATGATCAGGTCCAGTATGTTTTCCCCTCTTGTGGGAGTGGTAACAAGTTGTTCCATAGCATTTGAGTTTATAAATTCTAGGAACCTTTGGGCTAGGGTGTTGGAGCTAGAGTAATGCTCCCAGTCTATGTTTGGGTAGTTGAAGTCGCCCAATATAATGGTGTTTGGAGAGACCTTCATATTTTCCAGTGTTCTCAGAAAGGCCGAGTGGGGTTCCTGGGTTTGGGAGGGTGGTCTGTAGCAGGCTATAAACCGGAAGGCAGTTTTACCCACTGTTAGTTGCACATGGATAGTCTCTGATGCTTCGTGCTTTGCCACCAACCTGGAGGTGTGGGTATCTTTGATGAATATCGGTACTCCCCCTCCTTTTGTGGTTCGGTCCAAGTTTTGGGGCCGAAAAGCATGGTATGAGGTATAACCTGGTAGTGCTGGGGTGCTCTCGGGAGCCCTGAACCAGGTTTCTGTTACTGCACAGATATCGATGTTCTCCATGCTAAGGAGAGTTTCGAGTGTGTGCATCTTGAGGTTTAGACTTCTGGCATTGAGTAGCATTACTCTTAGTTTCTTATCCCTTGTGATACCTATGGAGGTGGGTTTGTCTTTTGAGCCTTGCCTAAAAAAGGCACTGTGGGGGTAGCAAGAGCCTTTGCCAATATCCAAAAGCCCAGGGGTGACAGGTGCAAGCCGTCCCTAGCGAAGCATCGTGGCTTGTCGAGCATATCATCCCAAGCTGACAGACATTGGATCCCCTTTGAATGACACCAGTACTTAAGCCAATTGTTGAAATTGATCATCTTGTCTTCATATTGTGGCATCATTCTTGGTGAGGGTAAGATGCTACTCAAGGTTAGGGTCATACCGGCCTGGGCTACATGCCCAGAGAGCTCCTTTATGTCTCTTTTCATGTAGTCCAGGGAGGTACGTCTCAGGTCATTCACACCAGCATGGACAATGACTGAGTCATATTTGTACTAGCCTTGGAGTGATCTGAGTGCTTGTGTTATGTGGCGGATCCTAGCTCCCGACAGGCTGCTCACCGTGACCCTCTCCTTGTTTAGCCTGGTGAGTGGGACGTCAGTGTGCCTGACGATAGAGTCACCTATTATAAGTGTGTCAGGTGTGTTGTTTAGTCTTAAGGGCTGTGACTGTTCGGCGCACTGGCTTTGTGAGATATGTGTTGCACGTGTTTTGTTTTGGGGTAGCGGTTGCTTGGGTGTCTGCTTTGGAGGTCTCTGCTGCTTAGGCAGATCTTTATTTAGAGCCTCCGAGTATGTTTTTGTGTGATTACGTGTTTGGTTTGCTGTCGTGGTAGGTCTGTGTGAGACTGGAATTGTAGTGAGTGTGGTTTCCTTCTCCTCCTGACTGGTTATGCCAGTACTGAGTTGAGAGAGCTTAGCCTCCAGTTTGGCTATATGGTTGCATCTCTCACATGTGTTGGAATTTGTTGGGATGAGGAGAGGGTTTTCTGTGTACATGAGGCAGTTGTAACATTGCCTCAAGATTCCCAGATTCACCAGCTGGACTGGAGAGGAGATTGACAACTGACCTTTGGACATGCTAGAATAATATTGGGAATTCCTTAATAATTGAAAACAAGGGCCAGTGGGGAGTGAGGGTGTAGTGCTTTTAATTTTTAGTGCTGACTTATATAATTGCTTTAGCGCGCAAGTGCCAGGTAACTTAAGTGCAATGTGTTACAGGTAACTTAAATGCAAAAACGACAAACAGTAACTTTCTTTCAAGTGAAACAAGGAAATAAGTACAGTAAGCAATGCAGATATCACTAGTGATCCACAGAAGCACTGAGAAGCCGCGTATTAGGTGGAATTAGCGTTCCAGGGAAATAACAAGCAAACAAACAACAAGCATATAAACAAAGCTAGATTCAGCAGGCCTGGATTTAGTCTATGCTACAGCAAACAAAGTGTACCAATTTCAGTAAGATACAGTTCAAATATTCAGGCACTATAAACCACTATAAAAGTGGAAAAGATTTACCTGTTGGCTGAAAGATAAACAAGTAGATCCCTTCTCAGCACCAGTATCGATAGACTGTCTGGCTGACCTTTTCCAATCAGGTCTATCAGAGAGTTCATTTGGCTGCAATTTCTAATTTTCATGAGGGTGTCCAAGATTCCTCTCTTATGTCCCACAAATTGTGCAAGACATTCATAAAAGGTAGTAACCATCTGAAGCCACCTTTTAGAGAACCTATTCAACCATGGGATTTATCAATAGTTCTACAAGCTCTGACAATGCCGAACCAGCCTCTTCTTGCGACCTCAACATTTGTCATGGAAAACCTTGTTTTTGGTCACCATTACTTCTGCCAGATGTATTTCTGAGCTTCAAGCTTTATGGATCGAGAGTCCATACTTGATTTTTCATAGAGATAGAGTGTCTCTGAGAAGTAATCCATCTTTTTTGCCAAAACTGATCTCTGAAATGTCCATTAATCAAACTATTGAATTGCCAGTTTTTTTCCCAATCATTCAAATAGAAGAGAGTATTGCCTACATACCCTAGATATCCACAGGCAAATCCATTTTTACTTAAACAGGACTAGGTCCTTTCGTAAATCTGACCAGTTATTTTTGGCCTTTTCTGGACCTAGATTAGGATCTGCTGTTGCTAAGGTCACATTAGCTAGATGGGTGAAGGACTGTGTGACCTTCATTTATACACAATGTAATATCTTGTTGCCTACTACCATGAAAGCTCATTCAACAAGGTCGGTGGCAACTTCTGCTGCTTTCCAGGCCAGAGCTTCTTTACATGACATCTGTGCAGCTGCAACTTGGGCTATGCCTCATACCTTCATCAATCATTACAAATTGGATTTGGCCTCCAGGGGGAAGAGCATCTTTTGGTTCTATGGTGCTCAGGAATGTCCTTCCATGAGAGCCTCCCAGGAATAGAGGTAGCTGGGGAATGAACGAGGATTAACAATATCAGATAAAGAAGTTATGTCTTACCATAATGTTCCATCTGTATTGTTGATCCTTGTTCAGTCATTACGACCCTCCCACCTTCCCCCTCCTGTGGTTTCTAGTGGATCTCACCATCCGGTTCTCTTAGGTTATTTGACTAGAGGTAGCCTCTACCTTCTTTGACTTGCAAACTCAATCTGAGGTAACAGGGAGAGGAGGATTGTGGGTAAGAGTTTAGCTCGAGTGTTTGAAACTGACGTGAGCTTGAAAAATGTCCGGCTCGGTTCCGAGGTCGGAACTGATACCCATGCGTAATGACTGAACGAGGATCAACAATACAGATGGAACGTTATGGTAAGACATAACTTCTTTTTCCTCAACTGCTAAATTCAAAAATGTGTCTGTCTCCTTCTTGAAGTTGGGTGTAGGGTCTATGGGCATATGCATGTAATACTGAGGGTTGGACAGTTGACCATTTCCCTCTGCCAGATAATAATCTGTTTCCATTATAACAACAGCCCCACCCTTATCCGTGGGAATGATCACAATGTTAGCATTATTTCTGAGTTCAGTAAGGGCCTGTTGTTCCCCAACTTTAAGATTATGATGCAGCAAAGTAGAATCACACAACCCGAAATGCTGATCTTTGAGACCCGCCTGCTGAAATACACCAACAAATTTATTCATGGGAGGCATGAATCCAGATTTACCAAACCTAAATTCTGTAGATCTTTGAGAGGATTCACAGGAACCAAAAAACATTTTAAGATTTAATCTACGACTGGAATCCAGAACATCATTCACAATTATATTTTCATCAATGACAAAACCAGGGACATAATTAAGACTTTTATTTGATCATCAGTTAACTGAACAGAGGAGATGTTGTGAATGTTGTAGTAATACGCTATTGTGTTAGCAATGTTTAGAGAAGTTCCTCTATTGTACCTGTATTTGTGTTCTTCCCACCCCTATGCCTGCTTACTCTAAAGGGTGGTCAATGTTTCTAGGTTTCTTAGGTATAGGTGAGGCCTGTGTGTTGGGATTATCTGTGTCAGTGGCTGATGAGTCTTCCTCAGAAGTACTACTGGGCTGCGTGGCCATCTTCTTCAAGATAGATCTAGGTCTTTTTCTCCTAGAATAGGTGTGAATCGAGTCCCCCCCCCCAATCAGAAAATTTAACATTTATTTGATGCTCAAAAGACCTACCCCTCTGATAATCCGAAACGTCCCTGTTAAATTTACGTAGTTTTTTGTCTTTGATTTGTTTTTCAAAGGCTAATATATCCTTGGTCAATTTTGTTAAGGCAATTAGTATAAGCAGGTAGTCCTTCAAATTTTTTCAAATTATTACAAAATAGCTTAACTTCACCAACATTTTCATCAATTATACGCTCATAATCATGTGCTAGAATTTGTGCAAAAGATAGAAAAGCATTCTGTTGTGCTTCACGCCATTCCTTTGTCAGTGTTTCATCTATTCGGCCAACCAAAGGCTGTATTTTCACCCTTAGTCCCCTAGGGATAATATTTTTGCCAAGGTAAGCCTTAAATAATTTAAGGTGCCAGACATTGGTACGTAGGGTTTTCATGCCTTTGCCTAAATTCTGGAATAATTGATTGCAGCCATCAACTGGATCCCTATTCTCAATATCCAAATTGTTTCATCATGAAGAGATGATCCAAATACACCAATATCATTCTTATCGGCACATAGGCCCTGAAGTATTGAGTCAAGATCCATGACAATAAGCTTCACAATCACAAATTCACCTAGTATATAACCCCACAATACTACCCCAAATCTGTGCACCTCAAAATAAATACTCTTGCAAGGTCAATCTCTGGTATCGGCAACAGGTGATAAACACTGACAAAGGATAATCAAAAAAATTGCAATGAGCAGCGAAGATGTTGGTGAATATTAGATAGACATATCCATAAACAAACCTGGACCACCTGCCTATATTAAGTATAAACGCCTCAAAACCAGGAAACAATAAGTTACGGTCCAAATCTTTAAATATTGACACTGAACATTAATGGCCCAATCTTAAATCATGTATAGTGACTAACCAGCCACACCAATGTATAGCCTAAACAGAATGTTAAAAGTGTATGCACTATATAACAGAAATTAGTGTAGTACAAAAAAGAGTATGTATCTTTAGACGATATAGCTCTAGAAAATATGAGAAACAACCTTATAGATATAAATTGTGACCTGATATGAATACATTAATTGGTAACATCTCACTGGTAAGCATTGTATAGAATACACAGGAATAAATTCTTAAACTAGTTTCCTGAGGGGTAAAAAAATTCAGCCACGTGTTAGAAAAACTTTTTGATATTATTGGAACACAATCTATGTACATATTGGGTCTCCCCAACTATGTAAACCAAGGTTTGTAGTTACCATGTAGCCTATGCAAAACCTGACGGTAAGTACCACATCTAAGATGACCTGCAAGCATGAATATATTACAAGAGGTCCAGCAGAGCTAATGGAAATAGTATCATGTTCAAAAAAACCCTATATGATAAGCAGGGCCCACAAAATATCTGTAATGCCCATCATAGCCCAAAAGTCAAATGAATATTCCAAATGAAAGTTGTGGTAACAGTTTTACAATAAACAGCCAGCAAATGCATAGAACTAATTCAAAAGACCAACACATAAAGATAAATTGTGTCCAAAGTAAAACACAGCTCTACCCACATAAAGTAAGATCGTATTATCGCTATCACAAAATCGGCCTGGTATAAAAGCCAATTACAAGCCGAAAACACAAAGTTTTAGTGGATGATGTCCAACCCAGTACAGTTCCTATATAAGGCATGTAGCGGCTCCTTAACCTTCAAGCCGACTATGTTGTCAAAACAAACTAGAACTTGAAAGTAATTATGCCCCAAAAAATACTGTAGTAGTTCAAATATATGGTGCCATATACAGTTATTGTTGACAAACACATTCACAAATGCATAATATGGCAGCCGTCATCGATACTAGAAGGGGAATACCCTGTAATGTCTAACAGAGAGCCGTGCAAGTTTCCAATGCAAAACAGTAGCACCCAATACTGAGAACCGATTCATATATGAAAAATTTAAGTCCCCCTTTAGAAAGAATTAAGTCAACATACAATGAATCTTCTGTAATGGCTGCTGTTCCAACCCTTTTCAGATGTTAGCATAGCTCTTTTGAATTTAGGAAATGGCGGTCTTCGCCACACTAGAATGACTGAATGTCTTCCACTACAAAGTTAGTTAGGTTATAAATGCAACAGAAGGCAAATAATGTTCTTAAGCATATTAACAGTCTCAAAAAGATATTGTCATTCCCATACTTAAGCCAAAATAGAGCTTCCAATATAGACGTCCCTCTGAAATGACGAGAAACAAAAATAATGTAATGGGGACTTTACCAGTAATGCAGCATGCTGTCCTACAGTATCCAGTGTAGATATAATCCACCAAAATATTGCATAGACCCCGCACTTGCTGACATAAGCAAATCACCACCACCACAAGGTTCCAAAGATAAACACACAGCCGTAAATGTAATGGAAATAAATATTGAGGTAAAGGTGTTGCTCCTAGTCCATAGCAATGGTGGCCAGCATCACAAAAAGACCAAAATCCCAATCTTTTCCACCGGAGAATAAACGATCATATCCAATCCTGCTGGAAATCCAAGAGGAGAGCAAAGGACATCAAGGGAAGGCATACATAAACCAAATAGGCTGAATATACTCAGCCAAAGATGCAGAAAGTCCACAACACACAGGCCAACAGCGAGGTGGAGCACCTAGTACAGAGACAGAAGCCCTTGCATGTACGGCAGGTGCAAATGGCCAAAACCGTGCAGATTCTTAACAAAAGAGCCAGCACTAAGTGTTGTAGCAGAAACAGTTTAATTCAACATAGCATCATACCGGTTTCAGCACACTTGCCTTCCTCATTGAATAACAATGCTATGAAAACAGAATGCTTATATAATAGTAAAACCACACTTCCTATTGAGTCATTTCCTCCAGTATAGTCAATCAGCATAAATTAATTAGCATAAATGTATGAAACATTATTATAAATGGTCATCAACAATATCTGGCTGAGTTTGTTCAGTATTTAAATGAAAACAAATGGGGTATTGAATTCACACCGTATTTTGACATGCACTGCATCAGTTTTTTGGATGTCATGGTGTTTAAAAAACAGGACGGGTCTCGCCACCAAGCTGTATAGGAAATATCCCCAATATAACAACTTGCTAGATGCACCCACACCATACCATACGTAACATACCCAAATCTCAGTTTTTGCGTATCAGGAGGATTTGTTCTAAAAAGGATGATTTTGTCACCTTTCAACAAGACATGACGTATAGGTTTCATGTCAGGGGCTATCAACAACGAGATATTCAAGCTGCTAGTCAGTGGGCATCTGCCCAGGATAGATCACAGCTACTTATATATAAATATAGGACTCATACGGGGGAATCACAACCAATTAGATTTATAACGACTTATGGTTGTAATATCAATCTTATCAGGGATATAGTGTCCAAACATTGGAATATTCTTATGGCAAATGAAGAATTGATTCGTGCATTGGGGAACCAGTGTCTATTTTCATACCGTAGAGGCAAAACATTGGGATCACATTTTGCACACTATAAGAAGCGTGGTAGTGGATTGTTCATGCACCATCAACTGATTATTACAGGGGACAAACTTTTGGTGTCATTTCCATGTAGCCATTGTACCTTCTGTAAATATATATATAAATCTAAACAATTCACAAGCAAAAACTCGGGCATGGTGTATGATGTACAATGTTTTGGAAACTGTGGATCAGACTGGGTGGTATATCTGACTACCTGTACCTGCTCGGCTTTTTACGTCGGACAAGCATCTCGTCCTCTACGGATTCGGATGTCAAAACATTATAGTGACATCCGTAACAAACGGTTAAGTAATGCCCTATATAGTAACAATACTACCCACCCCACTGCCCAGTTTCATTTTACTGTGATTGATAAGATACAGGGAGACCGATCTAACGAATCAGGCTGGCATTCTATTTTGAATACCAAAGAAAAAGTTTGGATTGTTAAAGTAGGTGGCCTGTTTTCACTAGGCCTAAATGATCTTTTATAATAATGTTTCATACATTTATGCTTATTAATTAATTTATGCTAATTGACTATACTGGAGGAAGTGACTCGATAGGAAGTGTGGTTTTACTATTATATAAGCATTCTGTTTTCATAGCATTGTTATTCACTGAGGAAGGCAAGTGTGCCGAAACTGGTATGATGCTATGTTGAATTAAACTGTTTCTGCTACAACACTTGGTGCTAGCTCTTTTGTTTGGAATCTGCATGCTTTTGGCCGGTTGCACCTGCCGTACTTGCGAGGGCTTCTGTCTCGTCACTTTTTGTTGGACAAACTTTTGTATTTCCTTCTTAGCCTGTTCTGCATCAAAAAGGTCTTTAATCCTCCAGAAAAATAAAATGAAGACAGCTGGATATAACAGTTTAAGTCCTACACCTGCCTGTTGACGTACCCTGATTGTTGGTATAAATCTGTTTCTCTTCTGCCTGGTGTACACTGAGTTATCATCATGCACAAACACTCTACTGTCTCCAACTTTTTCTACTTTGCCCTTTTGCCACAGTCTTGTCAGGATCAATTATTTCAGCTAGCAGGTTTATATCTTTAACTAGTAGAGGTCTTGGCTGCTTTCTCATGTCCATCATCATTATGCCATTTCAATTAACAGTTTCTGTTGCAGGTTACCAGTCCAGTTTCTTATTTGTTCCTTCATAAAATTAATACAGGCTGTTACTTAAAAATGTATTAGGTTAAGCACTTTTGTTCTTTAAGAACTTCTTCAGAACAAGTAAAACAATTAGCTGCCAGTTTAAATAGAACATCAAACTTTCACATAACTCAAATCAGCCAGTAAAAAATTATATTAAACACTGTTAAAACATACAATTACGAAAACTTGCAAGTGATGAACATTAAATATAATTATTAAAAAGTTATTAAAATAAATAAAAACTCTGTATATAAACATTATATAAAACTGTAGGTGAATTTTAAGAAGCACCATAATATTTTAACTTAAGAAACGAATTAATAGAGCATGTATCATTCAGTCCAGGGTTGTTAGTGGCATCAAGTAACAACTGCCATTTTAATTCTTTTTTATCTGGATGCTCACTAATAATAAGACCCTGGATATCTTTTTTTAACCTGTTCTGCCACACTTCTATACGTTTATATAAAACACTGGTCATCTTTTTTTTTTAATATCCCGGCAATGTTCATATATAGGCTTTCTAAATTGTCTTGCTGTCTTCCATATATAGAAGACTGGACAGCAATTACATTGTGCAAGATAAACCACATTTGAAGTATGGCAAGTAAAATACCCTACAATTTTATATTTCTTATTCCTGATGGTAAAACTGTGTCAGTACCATTAATCAAATAACATTGAAAACAAGAGCAACATTTAAATGTACCATATCTAGAGCTATTAGGCTTGACCATTGTCCTACATTTTCTTTCCATATATGCTTTTAAAGCTTTGTCCATCTTATAAGTGACTAGTAGTTTGTCACCCAGTTTACTTGTTCATCAAAAATAATTTTCAATATTTATTGATACATTCAGTAATAGGCTTGCTGTTGAATGTAAAGGTGGTAATACAATGTTTTATTGTATGTGTTTCAAACTTATTTACTATCTGTCTACTCGCATCCTCAACCATACTAGGAGGTGTAGTATCCAATGGGCATATAAAGTAGGTTGATAAAAACCTACAATAGTGAACAAACGGGGGTGGCTCATGAACGCAGGACAAATGGTTATGATTGGAACACCAGTCACTTCACTTTTGATTTGGAATCATTTCAACAGGTAAATTCTAGTAGTCAGTATACCTCACTTACAGAGCAATTACAAACTTAACAGAAGAAAAAGAAGAATTATAAAGTAAAGCACAGAAAGGGACAAGGAAAACTGGCGGAAGACATGCCAAATAGTAGGTTGTTGATGTTGGATGATATCATAACTGTACAGGAATTGCTGTAAATTGAAAGCATTTTTCTTATTTATACAGTTTATGTTATAAATTATGGCCAACATAACTAGGCGACTGACAAAAACTAAGACCTTCCTCAGAAAAGGATTGCTAGGTGTCTAAAAGCGCCATCATTCCTTCTTTGCTAACTCTCTAACTGTCCATTCTCATTTCAAAACTTGCATTACTGATGACACAAACTGATCCTGTGCCATTGGGAGTGGTCACTTTGCTTCCCAGTCTCCTTGTATTACTGCATAAGTACTGAATTAGTCTCCTCTGGCCATCACTCACTTGGTCCCATGGCTCAACTTTGCCAAGTTTTGTACAGTATGAGGTAAGATCACTGAGTGGCTGTAAGAAAGCATTTGCCTTCAGCTGTAATTTGTCATTGCTAGTCCTTCTGCATTCTTCTTATACACCACTGAACACCCCCCCTTCCACACACAGACACACAGAGACACACAGACACACACACACGCACACATTCATAGAAGTTAAGATAGCGGGTAGTTTGTTAGACATCTTCCCTCATTTTCATTCCACTGAGTGCTTGAAAATGTATTGCTTTTCATAACAGGGGGCTTTATCTTAACCACTTATGACAGCAAAAGAAAGCTAGAATTGAAGGGCAGAAAAGAAAGGTATAGAAAAGTATAGATACTAATAAAAGTTACTTCAAGCTCTCGTTGTATTGGCAGTGTACTCTCAAAGGCTTTTGTTACAGGAAGATTTTGGCATGAAAAAATGGTTTTAAAAGAGATGTCACCTGCTGGTCATTAAGTAGAAAACGACTAAGTCTCTATCAACAGTGAATGCCTCTGTTAAACCTTCAAGCTGTAAAAAAAAAAATGTGACCTTTGAGGTTGGGGTTTCATATAATAGTTAAGGTGTTTTCCACAGAGGCACAAGGTACAATGTTTGACTCTCACCTTTGAGAGGCAAGCTGGCTAGACTTAAAAATGGCCTCTCAAGGGCAGTTACCTAGTAGTTACCTATGAACCTATTACTCGTGTTTCCAGCACAGAAACTTCTATCTGTTCTGATTTGGCTACAGTTTGGAAGTAAACCAAAGAAGAACTCTTAATGGCCTGTTATGTGTACGGATTTTGTTGAACAATATCAACTGTGATATCAGATCTGTGTGTGTGTGTGTGTGTGTGTGTGTGTGTGTGTGTGTGTGTGTGTGTGTGTGTATGTGTGTGTGTGTGTGTGTGTGTGTGTATATATATATATATATATATATATATATATATATATATATATATATATATATCATGCTTCTACAACTCCTGCAGCCACAGTTAAAAGGCAAGGAGGATAACCATAGAATATTTGAATATTTCATAATGCTTCACTTAATACATGTGAAGTTCAAACTTGCTTAGGTACAAAATCAGGCAGGATAACTCTCTCTCCACTTCAGAACTCCTTGGGTATCAGGAAGTGCTGAAGATAAAATCCTTGAAGCAATTCTCCCTTCCTAATGGTCCCTATGACCCCTTTTCACAATGGAATGTGTAAATGCCAGCCTCTGACAATGGTAGTCAGCCAGAGTAGGCTGTACTGGGAGTGAGATGGCAGCTTCTAAATCATATGCAGGTACTATGACATCCAGACTCAAATTGTCCGAAGACTGATGAGTTTCAGCCTTTAACACGTAGATGGGCTTTTAATTTCTTCTGCCTTTACTGGCATGGGCCGTCTTGTTGCATGCATTATGGGAGGTATTGAGGTATACTTCTGGTCTGCCCAGTCCAGAATCATTGGAATTTAATGGGGGAGGTTCTCTATTTTAGTCTTGAATGAAGGACAGTGTTCATGGACTTTGAAGGCTTTGGTGTCTTTGACAAAGTCCATTTCTATCATAATGAGCTAGGATACTCAGAAAATAGCAACATTCCTGAACAAGCAAGAGAGGTGCCCTCTGACTGTTCTTTAGGAAAGTGATCTTGACTTCAGAGCAGACCACATGATAGTGGTTCACATAACAGATAGTTCAGAGGATTTTGCAGACATCTTGAGTTGTGTCTGCGCCCCTCTTTGGAGCTTCAGATGTATAAGACCAGCATTTAAGCTGTGCATTAAAGATGATACACATTGGAAATTGACCTGATGTTCTTCGTGTTTCACTGTTGCAGTCCTGGCTGTAGGGAATTTTGTGCTGTGATGCTAGGTTTAACGCTAGGATGATTAGGTGTAGGGCCAAATTCTTAACTCATTTTCTAAGTCAGTTGAACCGCATCTGATAGCATCTGCCGGTTGTCCCGATCTTCAGGTGCATAAGCTCAAAAAAGAGAAGAAACTTAAATGAAAGTTGTTGGACAACAGTCACTCCCCACCTGACTGTCCTGCTAGACTGATCATTGGTGAAGAAGATGAGGTGCCTTCGCAGCCCCCTTCGATGTTTGAAACAGTGACCCAGGCCTCTTTGGAGACCCATTTGGAGTCTGACATGCCTTTGGTTCCTTCAACTTCCACAGTTCACATCTTCAGCTCATTGGTTGGGTCTAAGGTCATTCAGCAGGCCATGGCTTCTGGCGAGCATTCCTTAACCAGTGACACACCGAGGCCTAGGCCTACGCCGATGTATTTTCACAGAGAGTCAGGCGCTAGGACATCAGACACACGTAGGCCTTAGGCCCAACCCAAAGAATGGCAGTGCGGCAGCTCCTCTGCCTAGGTCTACAAGCTCCCAGATAAGGATTTGATTAAGATAGCTGAGGGCTTGATTAACATTGTTAAGCCCAGACAGACCACAGGTGAAGCTGCAGCAGAAAAAAGGAAAAGGGATGCCTGTATTGATCTTGACCCTGAACAGATTTTAAGGGGGTCAAGACACCCATAAATATATATTTAAGAATCATTCTGCTGATCCAGAAGTTGTTACTCCAGGGCCTAATGGGGCTAGGGCCAGCGTCTCCGAGAATAACCTGCTCACGGACAAGGAGAGTAGAGCAGGTTCAGAAAGTAGGTATACACCTCCGCTGCTATATTTATGAGGGACCTCGACCGTCAAAGTGATCAAATATCAGCAAACCATCCTGGATAAACTCAAGCAAAAACATTTAACCATGGAAGATAAAACTCTTTCTAGGGAACATTTGGACTTGTGTCACTCCAGTTTCCAGGTGGCAAAGCACTCTTTGCATTGTGGCTGTGATGCCATGGAGGCATCCTGCAGGGCAGCTGTCACTGGTTCAGTAATTAAAAGACATGCAATACTTAGGGAGCTGTCTCTCTGATCATGTAAAAGCTAACCTCTTTGATGCTTCCTTTGACAAAGACAGACTCTTTGGACCAAAAGCTGAAGCAGTACTCAAGATGGAAGACAAGGCAAAGTCTATGCAGACAGTTAAGGACTTTCTGCAAGTACAACCATATAGGTTCAGCAGGAAATTTCCAACAAAGCATTGGTCCTTTCCTACCCTGCCTAGGAGTAGACATAGAAGACCCCAAAAGGACAGAGTTTCCAGGCAAAGGCATCAACTACAGAGATCAAGGCAATGGACCTCAGAAACACCCAGGCAATGGAGGTCTAGGTTATGGCCCCCTGCCAGAGAGCAATTATGAATCTCACCCTCCCACCACCATCTCTAAACTAGAATGAAATCTGTCTCTTTTTCTCCAAAACTGGACCCACATTACTCCGATTAATAGGTTCTAAGTATTATTGGAAATGGTTACAAACTTACTTTCAAAGAACCTGTAGTTTACTCAGGTTTCCCAGATGTACCCCAAATAAAAAATCTCAGGCTCATTTACAGATTCTGCATACTCAGGTAGCAGTGGAGCCAGTTCCAGAGGAACAAAAAGGAAAAGGCTTTTACTCAAGGTTATTACTGGTCCCAAGAAAAGAAAGATCTTGGCATCCTATTCTGGACCTGTCCAGCTTAAACCATTTCCTCAGGATGCCAGAATTTAAAAAGGTTAACACTTCAAAAATTACTGCCCATGATAACTCCTTAGGCCTTCATGGTCTCAATAGACCTAAAAGACACCTGTTTACACATTCCTATTCAAAAATCACACACAAGTTTTCTTCATTTCAGAGCAAGCTCCTGTCACTATCAGTTTTCAGCACTGCCCATTGAGTTGTGTACTTCTCCAAGGGTTTTCACAAAGTGCTTGGCAGTGGTCATTGCTTATTGCAGAACCAAAGGGGTCCAGATTTACCCTTACCTGAACAGTTGCCTAATACAAGTTGCTGAGATTCCAAGGATCAACAAAGTTCTGAAATTCACACAGGACCTTCTGACTTCTCTAGGGTTCACTCTAAACCTCAAGAAATCCATTCTGGTCCCATCCAAACAGATAGTCTTCCTGGGAGCTCTCCTGGGCTCCTCCTTTAGAGAGCCTTCCTCACCCCAGACAAGGTCGCCTTTTTAACAGGTTACTTCCTACAGATACAGAGACATCAAAGCATCACAGACAGAGAATTCCTCAGAGGACCTGGGGTACATGGCATCTTGTGTTCTCATGGTACCCCTGGCCAGGCTGCACATGAGGAGGCTGCAGTGGTATCTGAAGAGTGTGTGGTGCCAAAGCTGTCAATCCTGAGATGTCTAAATACCTTTGTCTGAGCCAGGAGTTTGAATGGTGGGTACAGGCTTGTACCCAAAATCAGGGCCTACCCATTCAGATTTTTGCCCCAGGTTCAAATCCTCACAGATACGCAGAGTAGTAGAAAGTAAGATGGGAGATGAGCAATTTGGATTCAGATCAGGATGCACCACAATTGACCGGATGTTTGCATTGAGCCAGATACTAGAGAAGAAGCTAGAGATGAGGAGAGAGTCCAACTGGGCATTCCTAGAGTTGGAGAGAGAGCATATGACAAGATCCCAAGAAAGCTGATCTGGGCATACTGCGGTAGTTTGAAGTCCCAGAAACATTGGAAGAGTTATTGCAGGCTATGTACAAGGACCCAATGACTCAAGTACGAACAGTGTTCAGCCTCACAGAGGTGTTCCCAGTGGGAGCAGGTGTACACCAGGGTCCAGCTCTGAGCCCACAGCTGTTCATACTGGTGATGGACTACATTAGCAAACAGGTTGGAGGAGACAGATTAACAAAGTTGCTGTATGCAACAGAGAAAAAATAAACATTAACCAGTTAGCAGAATGACACGTGGTAATCAAGGAGTAGGATTTGTTACTAAATGCTTGACCTTGCCAGGTTTTTATATTTGTAATATTGACAGAACTTTTAGGAAAAGGATACAAGTATCATCAAGACATAGCAAGTGGTAATACTAACAAGTCTCTATTTAAACACATATACAGAGGTGGAGGCAATCAATACAGTGCCTAGTATTACTGCTGGACACAGATTATCTAGTTTACCACCATAAAAAAAAAAAAAATAAGTAAAATAAAAGCTGTTATAGAAAAGTTTGGCAAAGTAGGGTTAAAGCCGGTTTCTGTAACGGTTATTTAGTTTTCTTTAAAAACTTATAGCAGATGACTGAATAGATCACTGATGCAGAATTGCTGATAATTTGGAGGTTCCCTTTTGTAAAAACCAACAGCTCAGCAGTGGACCAGCACAGAAAGTTATTGTGGATCCTCCTGTCTTGCATCTCCTTACTCCATTGCAAGTAAGGCAAAGCAGGGTTAAAGCCTGTTTCGTTAACAGTAGCGGTAACGGTTATTTAGTTTTCTTCAAAAACGTATGGTAAGCAGATTAAGATTTGGACGTCAGCTTTCCACAATTAAATATACAGGGTTTGGCAGAGAAGAATTGAAAAGCATTATTGGCATTAGATGCCTAACAAGAAGCACATAAGAGGCCTTTAGATGTCTGTCTGAACTGACTGGTGCAACTTGAGAGAGGAGGCAAGAGCAAGGAAACTGTAAAAGCTGCAAATCATTTTTGGATTTATCAGAAGGGCCTTCGTGTATTTTTAACATTGGCAGAGTTCCCTATTTGTTGTGCAGAAGCGAATGCTGGCATATTTGGGGCTCAATTTTTATCTTTGAACTGTGGTTTCTTTTTGGCCTATTATAAGGGCATTTGTTCTTTGTTAACAACGGGAGGCGGCTTTGCTGGCCACCAAGAAGCGAAGGCTGTTTTGAAAATTGGGGATGTTATCAGCTAATTAAATAGTGTTATTCTTTCAAAGGTACTTTTGGTTTTACATCTCTGTGAACAGTGTGTGTGTGTGTTCTGTTTTGACTGCTCTTTGTTTTTTATATCAGGAATATCCTTTTTTTATTGCTAAGAAGCGAATGCTGTCACCAATCGGGGATGCCAAATGTATAGAACAGGAATTAGATTGTAATGTGCGTTTTTCTTTCACACATTTTTGGACAATCCTAATAATTGTGGACATTTCTCAATTGTTTCATGGCTCTTCATTTTGGCTGTTTATATGAGTGTGCATTACATTTTTATATAAAATCATGGCCAGTATTAAGCATGTAGTGCTATACGGAGTTCTCAAAACTGTTTTTTGTTTATTATTGCATAGCTTGGACTCTAAATCGGCGGAATAACCAGTGCCATTTTTGTTTTGGGTTCATAAAATGTATGGGTTTTCTTTTTCTCTCTATGGATGGTTAGATTTATTCATCTTGGACCTAAATAACTGAATTGGACACTGATTGTTACAATCTGGAGATGGCTTTTTGCATTCATGTTTTTTGTATGTAAACAATTTGATTGCTTGTTTATATTTGTTATACTTTTCCTATTGATTGTCAGAGCTTCTCCACGTTTGTGATTTTCTCAATTTCAAAACATAAATAACAGCTTTGGGGTTTTGGGAATTTTTGGTGTTGTAATAACCATTTTGGGCTATTTTAAGACTCAATTTGAGTTCTACTCCTCAATCAAGCCTAACCGCTGATACTCCCCACCTCTCTAACCCATAGCAACCATGCCATTAGGTAATACTGTTATAATCCTCACTTGCACTATTCTAGCCTATATTACATCCTACCAGCTACAGTCATAACCCCCAACCATTTCCACTGCACTGTCTCATCAACTCCCGTCAAACACCCCCTGCATAATTTCATTACCCCAACCACAAACTACCTCCTCCCAGTACAACTGCTCATTTGCCAAACCCCCACCACATTTGAACACAAAATATCCATAAAATACAACAGATTTGTGCACCCCTACCCTGGCCCTACAGTAACCAACATCTCAACAAACCCTCTACCAACTAACAGCCCCATCACCCAAATCACAAGCAACAAAAACCCAAATGACCTCCTCATTATGTCTCTCAACATCAGAAGCATCTATAATAAAATCCAATACCTCCATGCCTGCATAAGCCTCTACTCCCCTGACATCCTTATCCTAACCGAATCGTGACTCAAACCTCACATCAAAAGTGAAGAAATACTTTCTCCTGGATACAGCATCCTCTGTAAGGACAGACTATCCAGAAAAGGAGGAGGTGTGGCACTGTTGTACAAACACCACCTCAATATCCAAATTCTCACCAATTCAGCTCCCCAATTTGACAAGGAAGAAATACTTTACACCTCCCGCAAATTAAACCCTAACAAATCATTAATATTATAGGGTGCTATTTCCCACCAGGCCAAAATATACCTCCCCTTGAAAACCTACTAGACTGGGCCAGTCTCTCCCTACGCCAAGAAACTGTCATCCTCGGGGACTTTAACATCAGTTGGCTATCCTGCAATAACAAACATCTAGCCCTCCACCTAAATCTCCATGGTTTCTCTCAGCTAATACCCTCCACTAGGATCAATAAAAACCCCAGTAACTACACCATTCTTGTCTGGGTCTTAGTTAACAAAGCCCCCCACACCTACCTAGCAGGCTGTTTACCCGACTCCCTCAGTGATCATTCCCCAAGCTTCCTACTAAAAAAATCACATTAATGATTGCAAACCCATTACCCACAGACTTATTCGCAACAAAGCTAATTTTAACCCCAACTCTTTCACCTCCTTCCTCCAGAAAGTAAATTGGTCACCTCTAAAGTATGTCAACCTAGATGAAGCAGTCCATCTCTTTAACAGTACCTTTCTCAACATCCTTAACTCCCATGACCCCCCCCCCCAATTAATACCAGAATCAGAACTAAGAGCTCCCCCGGCTACAAAAAAACACCAGGGGCATTGTGAAAATCAGGGATAAAACATGGGAATGCTGGTGCATAACTAAAAATACCCTCAGACAGGCAACTTTTCCTTGAACTACGTAACAAGTTTAAAAAGCAAGTAAAAGCAGACAAAGCCCTGTTCTATCAGACTTTCCTAAACTTCTCCCAAAAAACACCCCCAAGCAATTTTGGTCAACTATTAACTCTGTACTCTGCCAAGGAAAAGTAAGCACCCCCCGACCAACTAGCCCTCTGTCCACCAGTAGCATTGCTGATTCCTTCAATAAACACTTCACAGAATCTGTTCTATCCCTAACAAAAAAAAAAACACTTCCCTACACTAAACCTCCCTCACCCAACCCAAAACTACCCCTCCCTACCTTCTTTTTCTCCACCGTACCCAACTCCTACATAAAAAGAATCATGACAAAACTAAAACCCACAAAACTAGCAGCCGACTGCCTGTCCACTGAATACCTAAAGATAGCAGCTGATGTCCTAGCTTATCCTATTTCCATATTAATCAACCGCTCCATATCTGAATCATATGTACCCACGCTATGGAAAATATCACACATCATTCCCCTCCACAAAGGTGGCCCCTCATCTGACCTCTCCAACTACAGCCCCATTGCTGCCCCCCCCCCCAAGATGCTTGAAAAATGCATCAACTCACAGGTCTCAAATTTCCTCCTTAACAATAACCTCCTCTCCAATACCCAGCATGGTTTCAGACCACACCACAACACAACAACTGCTCTCCTCTCCTTCACCAGCACTATCCTCCATCACAAAAACAATGGCTTCCTCTCCTCTGCTGTATTTCTGGATCTGTCTAAAGCCTTTGACATTGTGTCACACAATCTACTACTCTCTGCTCTCTCCGACCTCTCTTTCTCCACACCAGCCACAAACGGGTTCCACAGCTATCTACAAGGCCACCGGCAATCAGTCATCTGGGACAACAAGCTATCCCCTTGCCTCCTTGTTACTCTTGGGGTTCCTCAAGGTTCCATCCTTGGCCCCCTACTTTTCTCCCTTTTCACCAACAATCCTGTACACTGCCACCAAACATGCATCCCTCATACAGTATGCAGAGGATTCCACCCTCATCTTCTCAGCCCCAGCTCTAACAGAACTCCAACAGATCACCCAAGAATCTTTCTCTTCATTTGAAAGCTGGCTATCTAATGCCCAGCTTCTCCTCAATCCAAATAAAACCAAACTCCTCATCTTCCATTCCTCCAGTTCTACCCCAGACACCCCACATTTCACTATTCAAGCCAAGGATAATACCTCCATTTCACCAACTGCCCACACAAAACTTCTTGGCGTACTGATAGACAGTAATCTCATTTTTGACACCCACATATCACTAACAATAAAAAAGGTCGCAAATAAATGGGTGTCTTATATAGAAGCCACCAATACCTCACCAAACCAGCAAGAATCTCTATCGCCAATTCCCAACGAATTTCCACACCACTCTATGCATCACCCATACTTACAAATCTTAGACAGTCAAACCTACAGAAACTCGAAGCCTGCTACAATAAAATCTCAAAATTTGCTACTAGTGCCTCCTACTGCAGTCACCGCTGTGTCTCCCTTAGAAACCTTGACTGGCTTGAACTCCCACAACTCCTACATCAAACTCAACTCACCTTTGCTCATAAACTAGTAAACCACCCTCTCCGTATCCCATCGCTATATACAATTCTCAAACCCTACCACTCTTCTAGACCACTACACTCCTGCAACAAAAATCTACTCCAGGTCACCAAAGCCAAAAACTCAGCAGGTGAAGCACTTTTTTCCTGGGCTATATCCCAAGCTCTGGAACAACCTTCCCATTGCCATAACTACCCTTCCTTCCTGCAGTCTTTTCACCTATTTTCTCATTGGCTTTGTCCTTGTCCAAACCTCGACTAATACCCCATTCCCATTCAACCCTTCTCTCCTTTCTCAGATTTAGATAGACTATCCTCTGTCACTATAAAACGGAAATGAAGACTACTCACTGTTTGTTAATCCTTCCAGGATTTAGTTATCTTTTAGTCTATTATTATTGTTCTCTAGTCACTGTCTAGAAAATTTGTAGCACTGACTTACTTCTTATTTCTCAATGTTTGTAATTAGAGCTTACTACTCAATTGTACTGATTTTACTCCTGTATTACTCCATGTCATGATTACTTCTACTGTATACATACCTTTATTGTTATTGTTTTCCCATCTACCATGTCTTTCTGTGGAGCTTTTCTCCCTGGACCTCCACTGAAAAAGGACCTGTGTCCAGTCTGAATTTCCCAGTAAACAAATGTAAATAAATAACACTTGAGGTAAAAATGTTCAGTTGAACAGGTACTGGTATAGACATCAATATTAGTAAAAAAAGACACTTTTACCAAAATACTTTTTTTTCTTACAGGCACAACAGCTAACTGTGTATTTTTGTATAATCAGATCAAATTTCATAATCTAAGAGGCCCGTTTAGACAGTATTTCTTTGACTTTTACCTTTGAATTAATAGTCTGTATTTATTTGGAGTCTCTCCAGCGAAAACCTACTAGGCTTTTCTTGGATATGTCTATTAAAAGGTTCAAGTAAGGTACAAAACCAAAAAGGCTTGGTCCGTCAACCAAAGAGCCATAATCACTTCTCAAACATAGATAACAACTGTTCAGATAGAGCCAGTAAAGGTGCAGTGGTGCAGAAAGCTTAAATAAACATTGTCACCCAAAACATCTGAATCAAAAGGACTTTGTGGTATATCTAAAGCTGATGATTATCTTATCCCAACTTTGCATAGTACTTGGTGCACCTGAAGTTCTTTCCCAGTCCTTTTTTCAAGTCATAGGTTAGCAACTCTAATCCATACATCCATCCAGAACCCCTTTTTTCCCCGTATTGCATATGGGTCAGGGTGTTACTTCAACAGTGACAGTCATCTAGAGCCAAGGTTTATATCTCTGGGTGGCTAGCCCTGTCATGGTAGTTATTCATACCACCCACTCGCATGCATAATCACACCTATGTTCAATTTATAGGTTCCTTGGTTCATAGGAGATTACTAGGCTGAAGAGCCCTTATAAGCTTAGCCACTTTTATCCAGATTTTACCCAATTTTCTACCGCTAGGGGAAAGATAAGAGTCAGCAAGTGGACTTTTGACTATCTTTACAGACTGCCTCTGTCCATAAAAGATATGGGTGCCACTCCAGGAGTGAATTTATGCTTTCCCATCCATTGGTCCAGATTGTACTTAAAGATGGTCAGAGAAGGGCTCTGTAGCACATGAATAGAAAGCATATTTCATGTAAGGGGCAATCTCTGGCACACATATTTGTCTCTTTAGCATGAACTATTCACTCCAGAGATTAGAATGTCCAGTCCAGTCCACTTACTGCACATCACTGGAATGTGGGAGGAAACCCACACAAACACAGGGAAGACATGCAGGCTCCACAGAGAAGGCACCCTAGCTAGTAATCGAACTGGGGAACCTCTTGCTGTGAGGTAACAACACTATCTTTTGGGCTACTGTGCAAGCATTGTAAAATACTTTTAAAACTCGGGTACATTTAAATATCTCAACAAAAACCTAGACCTCAGGAACAATGCATTCATTTTTCTCCTTGCAGCAACTCTTATCCCCACCAAAACATTATATAAGATATAATCTAATGTCCTTTTTCATTCTTCCTCACAAATAGCTTCAGATCCAACTCTGCTGCATACAGAAGACTTTGGATCCAATTCTCAAGCTCCCCCCTCTACCCATAATGCTCTATTCTCTCCCTAACTCCCCAGATCTTGTGTGCCACCATCATAGTAAGATAGAGGTTTTCATTCTCAAGCTGGTAAGGGATATGTTTTGTCTAGATTCCCTCAAGTTCTTCCTAAAACTTTTTTCTATTACTGTTAGAAATTGTAACTTGTTTCTTTCCTCCCTCTGTAGCTGTCACTGACATCACTGTTTTCACTGTCTTGTTCTTATCTTCTAAATGGGTTCTGGTTATATTGGTACTTCTCCTTTTATTCCTTTCAGTACCCTTATTAGGTATTCTTTTTTCCTTTTCGTTCCTAGATTCTCTTTACAAAATAAATAAATAGATAAAAACAGTGCTATTTATTCAAGTTGCTTTATGTACATTAACTTTTTTTCCCCCTAGTTACACTGCTTTTTCTTATTAATATGTCTGAGAAACCTACCGGTCTTAAGAAGTGCACTTCTTGTGGGGATAAGATCCCGAACTCTGATGCCCACAAGAAGTGCATCTGTTAGTGGCAGCTGACCATCCTAATTCTTCTTGTGCCATTTGCACCACATTTAACCCAAGGGCTTTATTGGATAGGCACAATAAGTTAATTTTAAATACTTGCTACCTGCTTTTTCTGGGGATTAAACCCCCTACAGATCACTCCAGCCAATTTCCTCGGGCACCAGGAAATAGTCCCTAAGGGCTTCTTCATTACCACTAGGGAAGTTTAGGAAGATTTCAGATCTGACCTCTTAGATCCAAAATCCTTTGGGCCACCTTTGGATCCACAGTCCTCGGATCCAACAGGCTCAGTGCTTATTGCTGTCACCCCTTTATCTTTTACCACCTCCTTGGATCCTAAGCCTTTGGCTCTAACAAGCAGAAGTCATACTCCAGAGTACACTATGAAACTTCTCTCTGGCCCTACCCACTCAGCTTTTTCAGACGCAGAGGAAACACTCCATACTTGCATCCACAGCATCTTCCAGGTCTTCGAGGAGTTTGACAGAGGTGGATGTGGACAGGATGATGTGGAAATTTCTCAGGTTTCAGGTCCAAATGGGGATCCTGCCAACTCCGTCCCCTCATGGATCCATGAGTGCACCTGCTAAGCCCATTCTTTCTCCTTCTCAAATCCAGTCAGTGGTTTCAGAGTCCAAGGATATGAGATCCCTGAAAAGTTCAGCATCAGATCCAAGGAAAGTACATTCTTCGACTCCGATGGTGTCCCTGACCGGTTCTGCTGAGATGCCCTCGAATCACAGTGAGTCTCTGATCTGAGAGGTTGGGTCCGGGTCTAAGGGGGTTGGGTTTGGCCCAGACTTTGTTGGCTCCATCCCTTCCTCTCAGAGCCTTGGCCCTGGACAGCATGGATCTGATTCTCCCCCTGAGGTTCGGATGCAGTGGCAGCCTAAACCTTCTTCCTCGGATACTTCGCCTCTGAGGAAGGGGGGGTTTCCCCCTGGTCATTCAAGGAGGTAGAAAGGGCTTTCTCTTTGCACAGAAAACTGTCCTCTCTTATCTCAGATCCTAACCATTGCCCCTCATTGGGTCGTAGCTCTGAGCTCATCAGACCTGTTCTAATAGGACAGCCAGGGAAGTCTCCAAACAGGGTCCCTAGAGGAATCCCCCCCCCCCTACTGATACCGCTCCCAAACATCCCATGGAAAAGGTCCCTCAGAAAAGGACATGTAAGAGGAGACAGACTTCCCCCATGGAGTCTCTCATGGAAGACACCAATTTTGAGGAGGGTGAAGGATCCCCCAGATCACCACCTGATGACATCTCCTTTGGAGATAATCCTTGAAATACTCAAATAGAAGGGCAGCTGGTGTTCCCAGTGTTTCTAGAGGCTTTCATTAATGGACCATCTACATCTTGGGTGACCCCCCCCCCACCTCTGCAGATTAACTTATTGACTTAGTTTTAGTTTCCCACCAGCCTGGTACTCAGAGGCCCTACAATATCCATAGTTACCCTCTGAAATGGCTCCTCAGTCACAGGTAAAGGCATCAAAAGAGTTTTGACCTTGTCTACTGCATTGCCTACTTTTTGGTACTGCTCACCAGTCCTGCAGTACCTTGTTACATCCCTTGCATTTCCAAGCCAATAAATGTTTTTAATAATACATCTCTTGGTATGCTTTATACCCATATAATATCTAAAGGGAATGTCATGGGCTATGTCTAGAAGTGCAAGGCGGTAGGCTCTGGGCACTACCAACTGCTGTAGTCTTTCACCCACTAGCCCTCTCTCGGGGATCCATTCTCAGTACAGTAACCCTTTGTTCCAGTATAAGGAATCCCCTTATCCTTGAGAATCAGGCACCTCCCTAGCTACCTCCCTCAGGCTTTGTAATGTAGGGTCTGAGAGCTGAGCCTGTCTGAACTCTCTTTTTTAACCCTTCCCAGCTCCCCTTCCACAGGAAGCCTGGTATCCTCTGACAGTGGTGCCTCACTGTCAGCCTGGGTACTACTACTCATCTCTGCCCTTGCAGTCACTCTGTCCAAGGGAACCCACCAGCAACTGTGGCTCACCTTCAGTCTCACTGCTACAGGTAGCTCCCTCCTTGAAGTAGCCACCTTACCAGTCCTGGCTTGAAGTGTGTGGTCTGTCTGGGTTCCTCTTAGGCTACCAGACCCACATGCTTGTCTCCAAGCCTGACTGCATGTCACTGCATGCATACAAGGTACTGCATTATCAACATCATTCCCTATCAAGACATCTACAGGGATATCCTCAAACACACTTACTTGCTTGCTTCCTTTTCCACCCTCCCAGTCAACGTGAACCCCAGCCAAAGGTATTTGGAGTGGAGTCCCTCCTAAACCTCTGAATGGAGTACACTGCCCCAGCAAGTAGTTCTCCTCTTTAACCATTGCAGGCTTTACAATGGTTAGGTCAGAAGCTGTGTCTGTCTTAACAGTGGCCTGTTTCCCATCTACTAAGGTAGAATATAACCTCTTGTGATAGCTTGGTACCCTTGTTGTCTCCAGACAACTTACCACTGGCATTCTTTTATTCCTACTCACTGGCTCCCCAGCCTTTTGTTCCCCATCTTGCCTCCATGGACATCTACATACTACATGACCCCACTGGTTACATTTAAAACATTTAACCCTTGGTCCTGGCTGTGTACTTGAACTAGTGGCATCCCCTGTTATTGGGAGACTGTGTTTGGGTGGCTTAGGCTGCCCACAGTGGGGTTCCCATATACCCATGTGCAGCACTGGGTATCCCTTTCTTGTGCAGTGAAGCCCTGCATGCTAGGTATAGGTCTCCTTTTTTCCCCAACTCATCTGCAGTGTTGCATTCTCTATCTGCCAGCCAGATTCTTATGTCCTCAGACAAAATGCTAAAGGCTTGTTCCTCACCAAAAGGTCTGCCAGCCCTTCAAAAGTGCTGACCTGACACCCACTCACCCATCTTTGAAAATAAGTGCTTAACTCAGCAATGTAATTAAACACACTTCCATCTGCCTTGGGTTTGTGCTCACGAAACTTTTTTCTGTAAGCTTCAGGTGTTAACTTAAGACACTTTAATAAAAAATTATTTACTTGGTTATAGTCTAAACAGTCAATATCAGACAATTTAGAAACAGGAGTTATAGCTTTACTGTGGAGTAAAGGAGTTAGGAACCATTCCCAGAGCCCTTAGTCAACATTATACTATTTACATATCCTTTCAAACATATGAATAAAACTATCAAAATTGTGGAAGAAATTTACTGACCTTTATCGCTTCGGGGGTTTGGTTATTCCCATCTCCATTACCTCCATGACCCTGACGAAGAGTCAGCATCTCCTTTTCATGTTGCCGCTGCCTCTCATTTTCTTCGGCTTCCAGGCTTCTCAGTCTCTCTGCTGATTCTAATTCCATTTGTTTGGCCTCCAGTTCAGGTCTCTCTAATTCCAGATGGATTTTTAAGTCCTCTGAGATGGATTTTTAAGTCCTCTGAGGCAAAGTTAAATTGTCCATTTTCTGAGAGCTGTACATCCCCAAGGCCAGTCTGGTTGTCTTCCTGGTTGCTGATCTGTGATGCAGATGTGACTAAGTCTGCAATCATTTCCCTTTAGTCAGGTTGGCATGCACTAGTCCTTTGGTTTGGCACATTTCAGCCAACTGGCTGATTGTCAGCTTGCCATAATCTTCTGCTGACATCCTTGCCTGCTCTCCCTGACTAACTAAGGTAACAAAAATAAATAAATAAAATTATTGTTATATGAAACTCTGAATGTCTGCCATGTGGCTGCTTGAGAGTACAAACACCTTCTTTAGTGACCACTGTTTACAGGCTACAGGAGTACAATATCCACACCACTGAATCCCAGTATATGATGTTGTGATCCCTCCACTGCCAACCAATAAATATGTGATGACCCACCACTGGACCCGTAATCAGGGAGCCTTAATCATCACCACTGGCACTTGTGGGGGTTGTTCACTGGGAGGTAACAGTTATATACACAGTGTTAAAGATGCAGCTATATGCATCAAGTGCACTTTCCCTTAAGAGCACACAGAGACCACAGTCAGTCCGGGGCTGGTTTCTCCCTCTTTCTTCAGATCCACAGTAAGACTCCCCACTGGCACAGCTATAGAGTTGAGTCCTTAGCGTGGGTTCCAAGCCATGTCCTCCAACACTCTCTTTCCAACCAGTGCTTCGTATCCCTGCCCAAATAGCTGATGCACACACACACTTGCCCCTTGCTTGCAGTCACACACACACACACACACACACACACACACACACACACACACACACACTTGCCCCTTGCTTGCAGTCACACACACAAACACTTGCCCCTTGCTTGCAGTCACGCACACACACACACTTACTTGCCCCTTGCTTGCAGTCGCTCACAACCACACACACACACACACACACACACACACACTTGCCCCTTGCTAGCAGTCACACACACACACACACACACACACATATATACACACACACTTGCCCCTTGCTTGCAGTCACACATACACACACACTTGCCCCTTGCTTGCAGTCACACACACACTTGTCCCTTGCTTGCAGTCACACACACACACACACACACACACACACACACACACACAAACACACACACTTGCCCCTTGCTTGCAGTCGCACACACACACACACACACACACACACACACACACACACACACACACACACACACACACACACACACACACACACTTGCCCCTTGCTTGCAGTCACACACAAACACACACTTGCCCCTTGCTTGCAGTCACACACACTTGCCCCTTGCTTGCACTCATGCACACAGTTGCACCCTTGCTTGCAGTCTGCCACAGACACGCACACTTCAAACTTGCTTGCAATCAGAATCTGGACATTGAAACAGCAGTGAAACCGACATTCAAAGATAAACTGCCACTGGCTACATGTATTAAGCTTAACTTTAGGATTGGGCTATTTTCAAATCACAGATCCCTTGCACACAAAAAATGCACATGTTATTGAATACACCTTCTGGATTGTATATAATTATATTCCTTGTACAATGCAGTCAAGTTTTAGTGGGTGTTTTAAATTTACTGTTTTGAACTTTTTTCGTGAAAACAGTGAAATAAAATGCATGCACCAATAATGACAATACTGCCAAATTCTGAACATTTCCATCACAAGTCTAGTCAGACTTCTACAGTCCACCAGTATCAGTACATATGCACAATTTCTGAAGTAGTAAAAGTCCTGTAAATAATTCCACATTAAAGCAATCTGTAACTAATGAAAAGGTTGCTGCTAGCAAAAAATTTGATAAGTCATAATGTCATCAACAAATAAAGTCGTAGTTGCCCTTTTGGAATAATTTGCCTATCTTACACTCATACAATAAGCTGGTAATACTGCAATAGGGAATGGACGTCAATCTTATAATGGGTTCATAGTTATTGGTTATCTTCACCAGAAAGGAGTGCATCATCCACCCCATTTGCAATGCAGTACAGTTTCACAAATGCATCTATGTACTGTGTGAGTAGAAACCACAGCCTTCTGCATCAAAAGCAAATAAACTACCTGTTGTGATATTAGCAAAGCAAGCAGACATAAGCAGCACAAAACATTTGTGGCCCTGCATTTCTCAGCTCCCTGTAAAATCTACTCAATCAGCTGTATCTATGAACTTCACAGCACAAGAAATCTTGAGAGAGGCAAAATTTCCCACTTGCTTGCAGTCACACACACACACACACACACACACACACACACACACACACACACACACACACACACACACACACACACACACTTGCCCCTTGCTTGCAGTCACAAACACACACTTGCCCCGTGCTTGCAGACACACACACACACTTGCTTGCAGTCACACACACACACACACACACACACTTGCCCCTTGCTTGCAGACACACGCACACACACACTTGCCCCTTGCTTGCAGACACACACACACACACACACACACACACACACTTGCTTGCAGTCACACACACACACACACACACACACACACACACACACACACTTGCCCCTTGCTTGCAGACACACGCACACACACACTTGCCCCTTGCTTGCAGACACACACAAACACACACACACACACTTACTTGCCCCTTGCTTGCAGTCACACACACACACACACACACGCTTGCCCCTTGCTTGCAGACACACACACACACACACACACACACACACACACACACACACACACACACACTTGCCCCTTGCTTGCAGTCACACACACGTACACTTGCCCTTCTCTTGCAGTCACACACACACACACACACACACACACACACACACACACACACACACACACACTTGCCCCTTGCTTGCAGTCACACACACACTTGCCCCTTGCTTGCAGTCACACACACACACTTGCCCCTTGCTTGCAGTCACACACACACACTTGCCCCTTGCTTGCAGTCTCAGTCACACACAACACACACACACACTTGCCCCTTGCTTGCAGTCACACACACACACACACTTGCATCTTGCTTGCAGTCACACACACACACACACACACACACACACACACACACACACACATATACACACACACACACACACTTACCCCTTGCGTGCAGTCACACACACACACACACACACACACACACACACACTTGCCCCTTGCTTGCATTCACACACGGACACACACACTTGCCCCTTGCTTGCAGACACACACACACACACACACACACACACACACACACACATTTGCCTTGCTTGCAGACACACACACACACACACACACACACACACACTTGCCCCTTGCTTGCAGACACACACACACACACACACACACACACACACACACACACACACACATGCACACACACACACACACTTGCCCCTTGCTTGCAGTCACACACGCATACACTTGCCCTTTTCTTGCAGTCACACACACACACACACACACACACACACACACACACACACACACACACACACACACACACACACTTGCCCCTTGCTTGCAGTCACACACACACACACACATATAAACAGCAAGCTACAAGTACCACTGGCCTGCAGCAATGGATGTATTTTTTTTTGGCAAAATGTTGGCTTCCAGACAAGTTAATCATGAACCACAGGGACAATCACAAATTCGTTTTACAACATTGAAGGACAAATCCACCTAACATGTGAGTATCCGGTGCACAGCTGAGCAAATGCCAACAGTATCTTTACTATCAACACCATCACCTTGAATTTACGAGTGATTCTTGCAAACAAAAAAAAAAAATAGTCTTGCGTACCTCAACTTACACCAATGTCCAATTTCCTTTTTCACTCGCTGTTTATTACAGCCCGGTTGCAATTCCTGTTGTTTCAGTTCCAAGAAAAACAAAGTTTCTGCCACAAAGAGACAGAAAAAGAGGATACCAAATGCAAGAGTTTCAAGTCCCAGAAAATTAGCCATAAATGACCCTCTTTGCCAGCCATGACAGCAATTCCACACATTCTGCTTCCCTCACATCCTTTTATTGGCGATTTTTGGGATAACAAAACAAAAAGAGAAACACCGTCCGCTTCTTCATAACCACGAATACAACTACAATATCGTCCTCTTCTACCTGCAGCCTTTCAACTAACTAAATAAATAAGCTGCTGCCTGCATTATTTAAAAAAAAAGCTAGAATCAGAGGGGCTGCAGCAAGTGGCAGTGAGTCTCAGGTGTAATCTGTGACAGAAGAATGGCAAAGAAGCTGTAAATAAGGTGCACAAAACAGTGGTGCGACCAGTACTACTGTATGGTACCGAAACCTGGGCATTAAAGGCAGAGCAGATGAAGAAGCTAGAGTTGATGGAAATTATGTGCCTGAAAAGAGTGGTAGGATGCACACTGTGGGACAGAAAGCAATGAGGGCATAAGAGCAGATGCCAAAGTAGCTGCAAGCATACCTTCCCCCCTAACCTCCTCTACAGCTTGCAAATCTTAACTAACTTGCAGTCCTCACTACTTTCCAAACTCAAAATTACCTACAACAATATTGCTAGATTTGCAGCTAATCTGCCTTCTAAAATACCACTCTCACTCTCTCAGACACTCAGCTGGTTAGAGTTTCCTAACCTAGTCTTATTTACACAAATTCTCATTATCCATTCTACAGTGCCGAGTTTTTCACACTTGCCACAGCAGCAGGAAGATCTCCTTGGCGAAGAGCTGAAATGTATCTGGGTTACAACATAATTAGCCATAGTAAAACAGTAAAAATGGTTTCAGAAATGTACCAAAAAAGATCCAGAGATGCAAATGCTTAAAGAATTTACTATCAGTATTTTGTCAATGCAGAATATTAATAATATTAAACAAAGAGAGCATTCATAAAGAAATGATGATATAGATCGTATACTTGTTTAAAACAGATAAGCTGAAACTGACTAATCAGGTAAGCAGAGAAATGTTAACAAGAAATGTACAACTCTCAGTTGGGCAACGTCTGGTGTTAAGCGAGTACCCGATGGGGATATCTTTGGACAAGGAACACTACAAAAAATAGAACAAGAGGTTCACCATGACTCTATCTGTAATGCCTATTACAATAATTATTCAATAGGAGCTATGCTGTGTTAGTTCAGAAAAGACCATGGAGTAATAATGGCATGGATTTATTTCAGTATCACAAAAATATGCAGTTCCTAAGTGTTAAATATTATTAATGTTTTCAGTGGTCATAAAGCTAACAGATACTGTTAAGTACAGTGAAAGCTGTATAGTTCTTGTACAGCCATCAGGTGATGGTTGTATCAGCTAATGGTCTTCAGTATAACAACAAGGAGTTCAAGAGCTGTTAGAACAACATGAATTTCAGCAAGTGACTCTCAGTTTCAACTGCATGCAGTAATGTGGTTTAGCTGAGAAGAAGGTCAGACTGCAAGCATTAAATAAGTTGTAGGGTATTAACATTGTTACATAGATTTGCATTTGCAAGAAAAGCCTGTAGCAACTGCTTTGAAGAAGCGTGAACTAAGCTAAGATCATGTTTTGTTTAAAACGCAGATGCTAATTGTTGACAAGAAATGGGAGACACTTGCTCAAAATGAGTATGTCTTAAAAGAACTTGTGTGAGATCAAAAGTCACTGACTAAGATGCTTCTAGAAATGCTGAAATACTTAATTGAATGTCTAAAGGGTTCTCCGAGACTTTTTCTGCAATGGCTTCAAGACTAATGATGCACTTCGCAAAGCATCACCAGCAGATTCTAAAAATTACTTCAGAAGTTAGCTAAACATAAAGACAGTGTAAACTGAAATAAATGTAGAAACACATAATTAAAAATACGTATGTTTGGTGTTATCTACCTATCTAAAAGAAGTCTACCATTAAAGCAATCATGTCGAGTTTCAAGAGTTGGTTACATCCTGTGGTAACTCCATGTCTTATAAATAGTTGGGCAATAAAGTTCAGAAGTCTAGATGAGGTAATTATTACTGTAGTATTTTATTACAAGTGTAAAAGCAGAAAACATGGTGAAAACAGCTTGTCGTTTTTACAAAAGGTTGATGTTGGCCCAGGCTGTCCCGTCCCTCTCTCTCAATTTCCTTTAGTAAAGCCGTGAAACTCTAATTAAGGAGGCCACTCGGAAACTCGTGGCACCCAGTATTTCGACCTCAAAATCGGTAAACACCAAGGAATTAGGTATGGATGAGAGATCATGCAGCATGGGAGGAAGAAAACTGGAAAGCAGCATGTGCACAAACACAAAGCCGACTCGAGAATACAGAAGACGCCAAAATTACACACAAAACCGAACCGAGCACACAACCAACAGAAATACATAAATAAGTAGGCTAAGCTAAAAACTCGGCAGCACTAATAAAAATTAAAAGCACGTGCCACCCTTATAAACATTAACTCTACCAATGTCACTTTAAAAAAAGGAAAAAATATCAGGGCTAGGAACGCATAGAAACAGGGACTGTAAAATTACATTTTCGATACACTAATAAGACTTACCTTACCTATGAATTAGCCAAACGCTGGAGAAGATGCAGGCAATACAAACTTTTTGAAGTCCTTCACACGAAATGGAGCCAACAGGATTCACTTAGACAGAAAAGAAGTTCCACACCGTAGCTAATCCGTTTTATTAGGGTAACAGTGGGCTGGGCAAGGCAGTGATGACATCACAATGTGGGAGGATCACAGGGGATTCTATACCGCATGCAAATAAGGCAGTGTTTACGTCACTTTGGGGGAGGAAACATCCCGGGATCTACAAGAAGAGCTATGGCAGATGTGACATCATTATTTAAGAGCTGGCTAGACGGTTTTCGATTTGGTTTTAAAAATGAAAGTAAAATAGTATGGAAAGTTAGGAAGCCTAAGCTGTAAAACAGTTTAGAGGGTTTATTTTTAAAGCTGCAGTTATTTTGTTTAGGCTGTATCACATAACGGGGACTTAAGGAGACAGCAGGTAGAGCTATTTGAATTGATATCCCGTTGTTTTCCTTTAATAGTAAAAATGCAATCTTACCAGTAGCAGGAGTTGATTCTGTCAAAACTGTGGTAGAAGGACAAAGTACTAAAAGTGGGAGACAGCAGAGTGTTTGTGGAGAATGACTACTCATTGCACACCTGGCAGAAGAGGAATAAATGTATTCCATTGTATAGGGCAAGCCAAGAAGCAGGTGTGAGATTCAAACTGCTGTACCCAGTTATCCTCAAAATATTTTTCCCTGGAGGAACGAGAAGAATTAGAAAAGTTTGTCCAACAAAATGTGAGCTGTGAAACAGAAGAATATTCTGCTTCTTTTTCTTCTTTTAATAAAGACCACAGAGAGACTGTGCCCATGAAACCTTTTCCAACGTTTCAATGGAGAATGATTGTGAGAGAGAGAAAAAAAGAACAGATGGTGATTAGAAGAATCCAGTGTGCACTGGAGATAAAGCAGAGACAGGGTTTGGGAGATGGGGATGAAAAGGAATAGAACAAAATCGGGAAATATTAGACTTTCTTGAACTTTGTTAAACTTGTAGGGGATTCTAAAGCATATGCCGTACTTACTTTGTCATTAACGTTTGGAGACTAAAATCAGTAATCTTGAAATTCACAAATGTGGGATTACAAAGCAATAATTATATTTGTGAAACAGGATAGAACAAGAAAATCTGGAAATATTGGACTTTTTTGGACTTTGTTAAACTTCTACAGGACTCTAAAGTATATGCTGTACTTCATTAATGTTCAGAAAAATACACAGGAGGGCGGATGAGGAGGGAGAAAGTTAACTGTAAGTAAAACAATTTTTTTTCTTAACAGTATTACTTAAATGGTGCATGCCGTTTTCTGCATGTTATAAGTAAATTTTTCAGTTATTTTTAAGTGTAGTGGGGATACTAATGTAAATTGGTGCTTCTCTTTGTTCTTTTTGTTTTTTTTCTCCTTGTTTAGTTTTAAGAAATGTAGGCATTGCAATGTAAAAAAAGGGGGGGTCTGATTAAAATAGCATGACAAAAGAAAGATTAGTGTTCTTTTTCTCATTCTTGCATGGGGGAATGACTGTGTTAGCTTTCTGTAGTAACAAATTTTGATGGAAAGCAAGTAAATGAAAGAGTGCTGAATATTATAAGGTCTTTAGTAAACAGTCCTGTATCTGGTTGTCGTGTCACTAGCAGACAATCTTATAAAGAGAAATAGTTTGGAGAAATGTTTTGTGAAAGCTGTCAAGTATTGGCCCAACTAGGACAGCTATAAAGATAAGGCAAAACCAGTAGAATCACGGCTCTACCATGCATCTTAGCATGGATGAGCTTTCTTTCTGTTTAGCTCGATTCTGTGTGTGTGGCTGTCAGTTTGGAACTTATGTTCCTATTAACAGGATGAAACTTCAATATTTCAAGATGTACATAGTTTTAGGGGGATTTTGGGGTGCATGTGTATTTTTATTTGAGGGTTTTCAATAAAACAAAAAGTTCTGGAAGATGTGATGTAGGCTCAAACGGAGATGACAAGAAACAGTTGTATAAAAGATTAACCTGTCAAACAGTGCATGCCTATAACACCAAAGTTGGAAATAGATACTTACCATAAAAGCTGTTGTACATAAAAGGTGGGAATAATAATCCCTCAAGAATATGATTCTTTCTGTGATGTCTTTAAACGTTAATGGTCACACAGACACGCTTGGAAGGAACTGAACATGTGAATTTGATAAAGAAAGTTTTTCAGGATGGTTATTCAATAGAATACCTGAGGCAAAGGAAGAGAGGAACACATATATTAACTGTAAGAGGAGTTTCAATAGTAATAGAAGAGAAAAAATGATAATGTTAGATTTGTAGTGCTAAGGGGCTGCTGGAAATGGAGGAGGATTACGCTGGCATGTATTTATATATTCCAATGAACATTGCTATAATAGCGCTAAAGAAAAATCTGGGAGAAATAATCAGCTTTCAGCAAGGAATGTTACTTATAGGTGGAGACTGAAATTTGACTTGCAACAGAGGTGGCTCAGAAAGGGAAATATAATAAAGGAGGGTAGATTTTTAAAGAAGTTTATGAAAATATTTGGCATGGAAGATGTGAATTCAGTACTAGAACTTCAGATTGAATTTGCATATTATTCCCCAAGATACAAAAACTGGGCTAGGCTGGACAGAATTTCCATTTCACAAGAACATGTGCATTTAATTAAATGTCTTGTTACACACCCAGTAACTATTTCAGATCATGTGCTAGTAATAACTATAATAAAAAACACAGTGTAATGGAATAAAACTGAGACACTGACGCTTTCCCACCTATCCGTTGAAAAGAGAGGAATTTAAAGAAAGTGTAGTGGAAATTATTCAGGAGCTATTAGAGAAGATAGAAACTTCTTCTGAAAATATAGCTAGAGAGTGGAATAAAATTAAAATGGAATTTAAAAATAGGATGGAAATAAAAGAAGGGGAAATATTGTTATGAAGTAACAGGAATTATTTAGAGGGACTGACCAATATTGAAGTATTGCAAAACAGGGGGAATCTCACAAGAAGAGGCGCAACTACAGATTGCTAAACAGAAAATAAGGGACTACCTTGATAATATGCATGAGGTTGGAAAGATTGCTGTTAGGCATCTGTTTTTTGATAATAACTCTAGAGCACAAAAACTTCTAGCATGACGACTCAAACAACAGAAAGTGGAAAGGGCTATCACCAAGCTTAGGGAGACTATTACAAGATAACTAGGGATCCTGTAGAAGTATTAGAAATATTTTAGAAATTCTGTGAAAGTGTATATAAAGAAGAGAAATGTGGAAATCAAGAAAAGGTACGAATGGAATTGTTTATGGAAGAATTAAATATGCCAAGGCTAGAGGGAGAGGAGGCTCAGTTACCAGCAGGATAGGAGTATATGAGATAAAAATGGTGATGTATAACAATCTACAGGAAAATGCCCAGGATTAGATGGTATTCCTGTGGAAGTTTGGAAGCTAGGAGAGAAAAAAAATGATGATCTGGAAGGTTTTGTTTAACAGTGTTTTAAGAGGAGGAGAAGTACCAACATCCTGGAAGAAACCGCTAGTAGCTGTGCTACCTAAAGAGGGTAAATATCCATCAGATCTGTCTTCATACAAGCCCATTTGAATACTAAATCATGATTGTGAAGTGTTTGTCTATAATAGCTAAAAGAATGGCAGAGGTAATGCCAAAACTAATAGATATGGATCAGTGTGGTTTTGTGGAGGGGAGGCAAACATTTGATAACCTAAACAGAACATTGATGATCTAGAGGGAAGCAGAATGTAAGAAAATACCACTATATGTGTATGGGACCTTACTTTTTTCTTCAGGGTTTAATTTAGAAACCCTTTGAGCCAGGAGATAAATGTGATGTGACGTTTCTTTCTTGGAAAACAATCTTTTTATTAGCTATTACTCTGCAAAATGAATTTCTGAGCTTCAGGCCTTATCAGTTAAGTCCCCTTACCTTATTTTTCATAAGGACAAGTATCTTTACGGACCAATCCTTTCTTTCTTCCTAAAGTGGCGACAGGGGGCAACATTAATCAGACCATACAATTACCAGTCTTCTTTCTAAAAGTTACAAATAAGGGGAGTACATGCTTCACTTCTTTGATGTGCACAGACAATTATGTTTTTACCTTCACAGGACAAAGCAGCTGATTAAGTCCAATCAGCTGTTTGTATCCTTTTCCCCTAGCCACTTGAGCCAGGCAGTATTTAAACTTACTCTAGCCAAATGGATTACTGATTGCATTTCATTGGCTTATTTTCAAAAAGGATTACATTTACCATGTCCCCTACAGCTGACTTCATGCCTGCGTCATTTGCATTTTCATCAAGGACTTCTATTGCTGAGATTTGTGCTGCAGCCACTTGGTCTAAGACTCACACCTTTGTTACACATTACAAAGTAGACATTGTCTCTAGAAGCAGAGCTTCTTTTGGTTAATCAGTGTTTTGGCATATCCTTTCATGAGGGCCTCCCAAGGGCTACGTAGCTGGAGAATTCTGTCCCATTTGTGATGAAGAATGAAAAGTGACATCGGATTTAGAAGGTACATACTTACCAATACTTGGTACCTGAGTTGTCCATTTTCATTCTTCTTCACTTTCCCTCCCTTCCATCCAGCCTTGTCTGTCCTAGAAGTTTGTGTTAGATGGTACTTGAATCTTTCAGTTCCAGGTTTGATCCCTAAACTTTTTTTATGTCCTTTTCTATCTCATTTATAAATTGGGTGATTAGGCACCAAACTCGATATGAGGAGTTAGGGAGAGAATAGAGCATTATGGGTAGCGGGAGGAGCTCTGGAATTGGATCTAAAGTCTTTTGAATGTGGCAAAGACGGATCTGAACCCATTTGTGAGGAAGAATGAAAGTGGACAACAGAGATGCCAAGTTATGGTAAGTACATAACTTCTAATTATTCAAACTGGCAACTGATTGTCAGTCTGCTCTTGCAGTAACCACCAGAATAGCAAAGATGTGTATTCTTTGCTTGTATAGTTTTTAAACTCTTTAAGATACAAATTAGTGTATTGTGTTTCACTGCATCATTTCTTCTCCATGGAAAACATGTCCAGACTTGATTTCTGTTAATAATTTTCATCTTGAAGAAACAACAGTTCCCATAATACAAGGAGGGAGTAGTTTCCAACCTTCTAGCCAAGTTTTGACCCCCATGTTGATCCACCTAATAAACACACTTCTACAACCCAAAGAATACAACCACCCAGTCAGTTTACATGTATTAAAGGATGTGACTGTTCTGGATAACAACTCTATAATTAATGTGAGATAATAATTATGCCCTCCTAGATAATGCTTTATATAGTAATGTATAAAACTCCCTGATGCCATAAACATTGGGCAAAAGTGTGCCTACTTTATTATGTATGCATCTCTGTCCTGCAGATAAATCATAATATTTGAATTACGTCCTTCCTCTATCATCCAAACTGTGTGGGAATGGTCAGGAGAGAGAGTGAGAGGGTACCCCTGGTGCATGCCTCTATTAATACCTAGATCTTCTGATAATCTGGATCCTATTTTATCTTTGGACAAGCTTCTGGATATTATTTTTCACAACTGAAGGATCTGTGCCAAAATATCAAATTTCTCTAAAACCTTAAACATTTACATCCATTTAAGCCTGTCAGAGGCCTAGTTTACTTCAAACACAGACATCATCAGGGTCTGTCCTTTCACTTGGCATAGTCAGTAAGTAATAAGGACCTACAAAATGATCAAAGGTCTTTCTATGTTTAACAAACCTTGTTTGATCGTGTTTAGAAGCATAGGTAGTACTGGAGCTATATAATGGGATCTAATAGTCACAAGCAGTTTATAATGTACATTCAGCACTGATATTAATCATGCAAACTTGCTAACTGCAGATCTTTAACTTGTTAAAGAATGACTGAAATGTTTGCTTGCTTCTAGGTGAATGGGATCACCTCACCAATGGCCAACAGTTATACCTCCCACCATACCGATTTACTTGTTTTTTACCGAGTTTTGGGGTCCAAATGAAGGGGTGTCACGATTCCCGAGTGGTGCCCCTTCATTTCCAATTTATTTCTCTTTTGTTTTCAATTTTTGCACTGTCAGCGCTGGCGTCATCACGTGCGCGATGATGTCAGCGCCATCAGGGCTACCAGCCAGTCGGAATTGAGCTGAGGGAGCTCACATCATTTCCAGCTGGCCGCAAATGCGAGCGGGAAGAGTATATGGTAAGAGAAGAGAAGCTGTATGGAATCAGAATTGAGCTTCAGGATATATGCAAGCGAGAGAAGATGTTCCGAATGCGAGCGGGAAGAGTGCGAGCTTTTAT